>NC_057808.1:279237367-279386762 GCF_018294505.1 Triticum aestivum
GACTGGAAGAGCGCGATGATGTCCCTGAGCGCCGGGGGCAGCTGCGCCGGGTCGACGGGGGAGGGGTCGGGGGCGGAGGAGGAGGTGGAGGGGGTCGGGGAGGCGGCGGACCTGGCGGCGAGGCGCTGGAAGGAGACGGGGCGGGAGAGGATGAGCAGGTGGGGCCTGGACAGGAGCGGCCTGGAGAGGGGCGAGGAGGAGAGGAGGCGGAGCGGGGCGGAGGTGGCGGCCGCGGACGCCATGGGTGGCGGCGGAGGAGGGATGGCGATTGGGGAATCAGAGGTCGGGTTGGGTTTCTTCTCTTCCCGGCGTCCGGAAATTGGAGAGGCCAATAGCCTTCTTTCTTTCTCTCTTTGATTTTGTTCTTCTCCTGGAGATGGAAGAAAAGGTCTAGGCCATGGAATCAATCGACGTGGCTGTTCCCGAATGTGCGCGTGCGCATGGAGACAGGCCCTTCATGTGAAGCATAGCCTAGCAGGCCCGGCCCGCCTTTTCATTTGGACCGGGCTCAACTTTGATCGCCGCCCCGTTGCCCAGAAAAGAAGAATTTTTTAGTCTAAAAGAAGATATATCTTTTGTTTGGGGCCGACTATACGTCAGAACCCATCCCCTCCCCCCAAAAACAGACAATACGTCAGGCGTCGGAAAAAAATTAGGTTAATTGATTTCCCCTCTCCTCTCCACTTCATTCCCACCCTCCTCAGGCCGTCGCCCCACTATCCCTCCAAACCGTCCCCAAGCACCAAATTTCTCCGGAGAGCCCGCACCTCCCTCTCCCCTCCCGAACCAGTCAACCTTTGGGTTGCCCTTCACATGCGATGTCGTCCGCGTCCTCGTCGGTCTCCCCGTGCTTCCCTGTACTCGCTACGACACCATCGTCTTTGGTCTCGAGGTTGCGCATTGTCTTCTTTGCGGATCAATCGACTCAAATAGATAAAACATACAAGTTACGTATAGCTAATGCTGCAGCTGCTATAAAGTTTCATTAGGTTCTTCATTTCTTAGATATAATTCAAATATGCTTTTAACATGTTGCTTTACGTAGCCGTCGCCTCCTCTTCAAAGAAAAAAGTTTAGGGTTCCTCTACCTCCTGGTCTGCCTCGTCTTCGGTGGCCCTAGGGCCGTTGAGGCGTGGTGGACCCCGACCTTGCAGGTGGGAGGATTCCTGCTCTGTTTTTAGGTCTTTCTAAGTTCATTTAGGGTTTGTGTCCTGCTTAGTAAGGTAAGGCCGTGGAGACTCCCTAAAGCTGAAGAATGGATAAGTTTCTCCTCACCTAGCCCTTGCCTCGGCAATGCGTTTAGCATTGTTGGAGGGCGTGTGGAGGTCTGTCTCTGACGGATATCACGCAATTCAGTTAGTGCAGATCTTCGATACATCTGCTTGAATCCGGTCTTGGTTTTATGTGTCTACAGGTTGGATTCTTTTAATCTACTTTTCTTCATCAGCAACGGTTGATGTTCTGGTGCACTGGTCCTGCCGGCCTTAGCACGACGACTTTCCAACCGTCTACTACAACAAATTTTGTCCGGCTCTGGTGAGGGAGGGGCGACGACAGAGGCATGCCTTCAACTCACTTTAGTGCATGTAGTTGTCGCTAGGTGGTCTTTCTCCCTGTACTGCAATGAATATATTGGAAGTTTTTTTCTTTCTTAAAAATTCAGTGTGCTTTTGCGCAGCATGCATCTCTCTGTTCCATTTATTCCTGTTAGAAGGAAGACAGGGATTTGGTGGAATAATTTGATGTATTGCTTGAGCCTCGTGGGCATATATATAGGAGTACAATGATCAACTTGGAGTACAAGACAAGGCAGGACTAAATCCTAGTCTATCTTATACTTCCTAATAATCTTATACTCAACATCCCCCCGCAGTCACAACGGTAGCGACGCAGACGGTGAGACTGGAGAATAATCCGAAGGCAAGCCGACGGACACCCCCCCCACAGTCGTAACGGTCGACGCATCGCGGAAGGCGTGGCTGGAGTGGAAACCGACAAGGTTGCTCAAGCAAGGCGGTAGCCCTTTGTGCCGTTTGTCGAAGTAGCCGAGTGCGTAGGTGGTGTAGCCATGGTTGAGGTTGCCGTGCGAAGAATGCCGTGGTCGATGTCGAGTCGGGGTGGCCGGTGTCGAGGAAGTCGCCGTTGAGCCGCGGGCGCAAGGAGGCGCCGAGTTAGCATGGGCGCAGTAGTGTCGAAGTAGTGGTGTGCCGGGAAGAAGATGATGTTAACGAGGAGTCGCGGCGGGTGTGCCAAGCCTGGGGACACGTCGTGGATGAAGGCATGCATCGGTGTTGCCAGCACCGGGCATGCGTAGACGAACGAAGAAGATGTTGACGAAGCGCCACACCAGGCTTGCCAGGCCCGGGGACACGTCGTGGACGAAGGCACGCACCAGTGTTGCCAGCACCGGGCATGCGTAGACGAGGGACCTGCACGAGCTGTACGCCATGTCAAAGAAGTCGAAGGGGCCAGCAGAGAAGGACTCGACGACAGTTGCGGCGCCAATCAGCACGGGGCCGATGTCACCCGCGATTGTCGGAGTAGATGAAGTGGTCGGGGTAGATGACGACGATGCTGGCGACGGGCTGGTGCTGGACGAAGCCGAAGGAGGTGGACGGGCGGCTGCGGCGGCAACGGCCAAAGAAGAGCGGCGACGGCGGCTAGGTTAGGAGTGCGGCGGCGGTGCTCGAAGTAGGCGAAGAACCCTGACAGCGTGACGAAGACCGGCGTGGACGGTGGCGTTCCGGCGCCAAGAGAGGCGGCGCGGTGCATACCACGAGAGGTCGACGGGCGGTGACGGCGGAGTGGACCCCCGGTCACGGCGCTACGGCGGGGAAGACCTCAGGGCGGTTGCAGGGATCGCGTGCCACGCTCGCTATGGCCCGACGGGGCGACGCAACGGCAGCGCGAGGGTCAGTGCAGCCTCGGCGACGGCCTGGAGCGGACGGCCTCGGTGCGGCGGTTGACCGCGGGCCGCGGCACTACGGCCCGAAGGGGCGACGCAGCGTCAGCGCGCGATGTGGTGCAACCACGGGAACAGCCTCAGGGCGGCGGCGAGGACCACGTTGTTAGAAATATGCCCTAGAGGCAATAATAAATTGGTTATTATTATATTTCCTTGTTCATGATAATCGTTTATTATCCATGCTAGAATTGTATTGATAGGAAACTCAAATACATGTGTGGATACATAGACAACACCATGTCCCTAGTAAGCCTCTAGTTGACTAGCTCGTTGATCAATAGATAGTTACGGTTTCCTGACCATGGACATTGGATGTCGTTGATAACGGGATCACATCATTAGGAGAATGATGTGATGGACAAGACCCAATCCTAAGCCTAGCACAAGATCGTGTAGTTCGTTTGCTCAGAGCTTTTCTAATGTCAAGTATCATTTCCTTAGACCATGAGATTGTGCAACTCCCGGATACCGTAGGAATGCTTTGGGTGTGCCAAACGTCACAACGTAACTGGGTGGCTATAAAGGTGCACTACGGGTATCTCCGAAAGTGTCTGTTGGGTTGGCACGAATCGAGACTGGGATTTGTCACTCCGTGTAAACGGAGAGGTATCTCTGGGCCCACTCGGTAGGACATCATCATAATGTGCACAATATGACCAAGGAGTTGATCACGGGATGATGTGAGTTACGGAACGAGTAAAGAGACTTGCCGGTAACGAGATTGAACAAGGTATAGGGATACCGACGATCGAATCTCGGGCAAGTAACATACCGCTAGACAAAGGGAATTGAATACGGGATTGATTGAATCCCCGACATCGTGGTTCATCCGATGAGATCATCGTGGAACATGTGGGAGCCAACATGGGTATCCAGATCCCGCTGTTGGTTATTGACCGGAGAACGTCTCGGTCATGTCTGCATGGTTCCCGAACCCGTAGGGTCTACACGCTTAAGGTTCGATGACGCTAGGGTTATAGGGAAAGTATGTACG
This sequence comes from Triticum aestivum, assembly GCF_018294505.1. Taxonomy (NCBI): domain Eukaryota; kingdom Viridiplantae; phylum Streptophyta; class Magnoliopsida; order Poales; family Poaceae; genus Triticum; species Triticum aestivum. Next base: position 279,241,327 of record NC_057808.1, read on the forward strand.
TGGTTACCGAATGTTGTTTGGAGTCCCGGATGAGATCCCGGACGTCACTAGGAGTTCCGGAATGGTCCGGAGGTAAAGATTTATATATGGGAAGTCCTGTTTTGGTCACCGGAAAAGTTTCGGGTGAAATCGGTAATGTACCGGGACCACCGGGAGGGTCCCGGGGTCCACCAAGTGGGGCCACCAGCCCCAGAAGGCTGCGTGGGCCAAGTGTGGGAGGGGACCAGCCCCAGGTGGGCTGGTGCACCCCCCCCCACCAAGGCCCAAGGCGCATGGGAGAGTGGGAGGGGGCAAACCCTAGGTCCAGATGGGCCTTAGGGCCCATCTAGTGGGGCGCCCCCCCTCTCCTCCCCTTGGCCATCCCCCCTTGATGGGATCTAGGGCTGGCCGCCTCCTCTTGGGGGTGGAAACCCTAAGGGGGGCGCAGCCCCCTCCCCCTATATATAGTTGAGGTTTGGGCTGCCCAAGACACACGAGAACGTCTCTCTTTCGGTGCAGCCCTACCCCTCTCCCTCCTCCTCCTCTCCCGCGGTGCTTGGCGAAGCCCTGCGGGATTGCCACGCTCCTCCACCACCACCACGCCGTCGTGCTGCTGCTGGATGGAGTCTTCCCCAACCTCTCCCTCTCTCCTTGCTGGATCAAGGCGTGGGAGACGTCACCGGGCTGCACGTGTGTTGAACGCGGAGGCACCGTTCTTCGGTGCTTAGATCGGAATCAACCGCGATCTGAATCGCTACGAGTACGACTCCCTCATCCGCGTTCTTGCAACGCTTCCGCATCGCGATCTACAAGGGTATGTAGATGCACTCCCCTTCCCCTCGTTGCTAGATTACTCCATAGATTGATCTTGGTGATGCGTAGAAAATTTTGAATTTCTGCTACGTTCCCCAACAGTGGCATCATGAGCTAGGTCTATGCGTAGTTTCTATGCACGAGTAGAACACAAAGTAGTTGTGGGCGTCGATGTTGCCAATTCTTCTTGCCGCTACTAGTCTTATCTTGTTTCGGCGGTATTGTGGGATGAAGCGGCCCGGACCGACCTTACACGTACGCTTACGTGAGACAGGTTCCACCGACTGACATGCACTAGTTGCATAAGGTGGCTAGCGGGTGTCTGTCTCTCCCACTTTAGTCGGAATGGATTCGATGAAAAGGGTCCTTATGAAGGGTAAATAGAAATTGGCATATCACGTTGTGGTCTTACGTAGGTAAGAAACGTTCTTGCTAGAAACCTATACAAGCCACGTAAAAAACTTGCAACAACAATTAGAGGACGTCTAACTTGTTTTTGCAGCATGTGCTATGTGATGTGATATGGCCAGAAGATGTGATGAATGATATATGTGATGTATGAGATTGATCATATTCTTGTAATAGGAATCCCGACTTGCATGTCGATGAGTATGACAACCGGCAGGAGCCATAGGAGTTGTCTTTATTTTTTGTATGACCTACGTGTCATTGAATAACGCCATGTAAATTACTTTACTTTATTGCTAAGCGCGTTAGCCATAGAAGTAGAAGTAATCGTTGGCGTGACAACTTCATGAAGACACAATGATGGAGATCATGGTGTCATGCCGGTGACAAAGATGATCATGGTGCCCCGAAGATGGAGATCAAAGGAGCAAAATGATATTGGCCATATCATGTCACTATTTGATTGCATGTGATGTTTATCATGTTATGCATCTTATTTGCTTAGAACGACGGTAGTAAGTAAGATGATCCCTCACTAAAAATTTCAAGAGACGTGTTCCCCCTAATTGTGCACCGTTGCGAAGGTTCGTTGTTTCGAAGCACCACGTGATGATCGGGTGTGATAGATTCTAACGTTCGAATACAACGGGTGTTGACGAGCCTAGCATGTACAGACATGGCCTCGGAACACATGCAAAACACTTAGGTTGACTTGACGAGCCTAGCATGTACAGACATGGCCTCGGAACACAAGAGACCGAAAGGTTGAACATGAGTCGTATAGCAGATACGATCAACATGGAGATGTTCACCGATGATGACTAGTCCGTCTCACGTGATGATCGGACACGGCCTAGTTTGACTCGGATCATGTATCACTTAGATGACTAGAGGGATGTCTATCTGAGTGGGAGTTCAATAATCAGATGAACTTCATTATCATGAACATAGTCAAAAGATCTTTGCAAATTATGTCGAAGCTTACGCTTTAGTTCTACTAAGATATGTTCCTAGAGAAAATTTAGTTGAAAGTTAATAGTAGCAATTATGCGGACTGGGTCCGTAAACTGAGGAGTGTCCTCATTGCTGCACAGAAGGCTTATGTCCTTAATGCACCGCTCGGTGTGCTGAACCTCAGCATCGTCTGTAGATGTTGCGGAACATCTGACATACACGTTTTGATAACTACGTGATAGTTCAGTGCGTAATGCTAACGGTTTAGAATTGTGGCACCAAAGACGGTTTTTGAAACGTCGCAGAACATATGAGATGTTCCGAAGACTGAAATTGGGATTTCAGACTAGTGCCCACGTCAAGAGGTATGAGAACTCTGACAAGTTTCTTAAGCCTGCAGACTAAGGGAGAAAAGCTCAATCGTTGAGCATGTGCTCAGATTGTCTGAGTGCCACAATCGCTTGAATCGAGTGGGAGTTAATCTCCCAGATGAGATAGTGATCGTTCTCCATAGTCACTGCCACCAAGCTAGTAGAGCTTTGTGATGAACTATAACATATCAGGGATAGTTATGATGATCCTTGAGCAACTCACGAAGTTTGACACCGCGAGAGTAGAAATCAAGAAGGAGCATCAATTGTTGATGGTTAGTAAAACCACTAGTTTAAGAAGGGCAAGGGCAAAAGGGATACTTCATGAAACAGCAAGTTGTTTGCTGCTCTAGTGAAGAATCCCAAGGTTGAACCCAAACCCGAGACTAAGTGCTTCTGTAATGAGGGGAATGGTCACTGAAGCGGAACTACCCTAGATACTTGGTAGATGAGAAGGCAGGCAAGGTCGACAGAAGTATATTGGATATACATTATACGAATGTGTACTTTAGTAGTACTCCTAGCAGCACCAGGGTATTAGATACCGGTTCGGTTGCTAAGTGTTAGTAACTCAAAATAAAAGCTGCGGAATAAACGGAGACTAGCTAAAGGTGAGATGACGATATGTGTTGGAAGTGTTTCCAAGGTTGATGTGATCAAGCATCGCATGCTCCCTCTACCATCGAGATTTGGTGTTTGCGTTGAGCATGATTGGATTATGTTTATCGCAATACGGTTATTCATTTAAAGGAGAATAATGGTTACTCTGTTTATTTGAATAAAACCTTCAATGGTCTTGCACCTAAAATGAATCTCGATCGTAGTGATACACATGTTCATGCCAAAAGATATAAGATAGTAATGATAGTTCCACATACTTGTGGCACTGCCATTTGAGTCATAATGGTATAGAACGCATGAAGAAGCTCCATGTGGATAGATATTTGGACTCAGTCGTTTTTGAAAAGATTGAGACATGCGAACCATGTCTATTGGTATATATGCATGAAGAAACTCCATGCAGATGGATCGTTTGGACTCACTTGATTTTGAATCACTTGAGACATGCAAATCATACCACATGGGCAAGATGACTGAAAGGCCTCGTAAAATGGAACTTATTGGAAGTAACACATTTTGATGTATGCAGTCCAATGAGTGCTGAGGCATGCAGTGGATATTGTTATGTTCTTACTTCACAGATGGTTTGAGTAGATGCTGAGTGTATTTACTTGATGAAACACAAGTCTGAATTATTGAAAGGTTCAAGTAATTTCAGAGTGAAGTTGAAGATTGTCGTGACAAGAGGATAAAATGTCTGTGATATGATCATAGAGATGAGTATCTGAGTTACGAGTTTGGCACACAATTAAGACATTGTGGAAAGTGTTTCACAATTAATACCGCCTGGAACACCACAGAGTGATGGTGTGTCCGAACATCATAACTGCACCCTATTGGATATGGTGCATACCATGATGTCTCTTATCGAATCACCACTATCATTTATGGGTTAGGCATTAGAGACAACCGCATTCACTTTAAAAGGAGCACCACGCAATTCCGTTGAGACGAAACCGTTTAGAGAAACCTAAGTTGTCGTTTCTTAAAAGTTTGGGGCTGCGATGCTTATGTGAAAATGTTTCAGGCTGATAAGCTCGAACCCAAAGCGGATAAATGCATCTTCATAAGAATACCCAAAACAGTTGGGTATACCTCCTATTTCAGATCTGGAAGCAAAAGTAATTGCTTCTAGAAACGAGTCCTTTCTCGAGGAAAAGTTTCTCTCGAAAGAATTGAGTGGGAGGATGGTGGAGACTTGATAAGGTTATTGAACCGTCACTTCAACTAGGGTGTAGCAGGGCACAGGAAGTTGTTCCTGTGGCACCTACACCAATTGAAGTGGAAGCTTATGATAGTGATCATGAAACTTCGGATCAAGTCACTACCAAACCTCGTAGGACGACAAGGATGCGTAATACTTCAGAGTGGTACGTGATCCTGTCTGAGATATCATGTTGTTGGACAATACTGAACCTACGAGCTATGGAGAAGCGATGGTGGGCCCATATTCCGACAAATGGTTAGAAGCCATAAAATCCGAGAGGATCCATGTATGAAAACAAAGTATAGACTTTGAGAGTACTACTTGATGGTCGTAAGGCTGTTGAGGTAAATGGATCTTTAAGAAGAAGACGGACATGAACGGTAATGTTACCGTCTATGAAGCTCGACTTGTGGCAAAGAGTATTTCCACTAGTTCAAGGAGTTGACTACGATGAGATTTTCTCATCCGTAGCGGTGCTTAAGTCCGTCGGAATCATGTTAGCATTAGCTGCATTTGTGAAATCTGGCAGATGGATGTCAAATAAGTTTCCTTACCAGTTTTCGTAAGGAAAGGTTGTATGTGATACAATCAGAAAGTTTTTGTCGATCCTAAGGATGCTAAAAGGTATGCTAGCTCCAGCGATCCTTCCATGGATTAGAGCAAGCATCTCGGAGTCAGAATATACACTTTGATGGAGTGATCAAAGTTTTTGGGTTTATACAATGTTTGTTAGAAACTTGTATTTACAATAAAGTGAGTGGGAGCGCTACAACATTTCTGATAAGTATATGTGAATGACATATTGTTGATCCGAAATGATGTAAAATTTCTGGAAAGCATAAAGGGTTGTTTGAAAGGAGTTTTTCAAAGGAAGACCTGGATAAAAGCTACTTACATATTGGGCATCAAGATCTATAGAGATAGATCAAGACGCCCGATGATACTTTCAAAGAACGCACACCTTGACATGATTTTGAAAGAGTTCAAAATAGATCAGCAAAGAAGGAGTTCTTGGCTGTGTTACAAGGTGTGAGTATTGAGTAAGACTCAAGACCTGACCACAACAGAAGAGAGAGAAAGGACGAAGGTCGTCCCCTATGCTTTAGACGTAGGCTCTACAGTATGCTATGTTGTGTACCACACATGAAGTGTGCCTTGCCATGAGTTGGTCAAGGGGTACAATAGTGATCCGGGAATGGATCACATGACAGCGGTCGAACTTATCCTTAGTACCTAGTGGACTAAGGAATTTTCTCGATTATGGAGGTGGAAAGGAGTTCGTCGTAAAGGGTTACGTCGATGCGAACTTTGACACTAATCCGGATAACTCTGAGTAGTAAACCGGATTCGTATAGTAGAGCAATTATTTGAAATGGCTCCAAATAGCGCGTGGTAGCATCCACAAGATGACATAGATATTCGTAAAGCACACACGGATCTGAAAGGTTCAGACCCGTTGACTAATAATCTCTCTCACAAGCATAACATGATCAAACCAGAACTCATTGAGTGTTAATCACATAGTGATGTGAACTAGATTGTTGACTCTAGTGAACTCTTTGGATGTTGGTCACATGGTGATGTGACCTATGACTGTTAATCACATGGTGATGTGGACTAGATTATTGACTCTAGTGCAAGTGGGAGACTGTTAGAAATATGCCCTAGAGGCAATAATAAATTGGTTATTATTATATTTCCTTGTTCATGATAATCGTTTATTATCCATGCTAGAATTGTATTGATAGGAAACTCAAATACATGTGTGGATACATAGACAACACCATGTCCCTAGTAGGCCTCTAGTTGACTAGCTCGTTGATCAATAGATGGTTACGGTTTCCTGACCATGGACATTGGATGTCGTTGATAACGGGATCACATCATTAGGAGAATGATGTGATGGACAAGACCCAATCCTAAGCCTAGCACAAGATCGTGTAGTTCGTTTGCTCAGAGCTTTTCTAATGTCAAGTATCATTTCCTTAGACCATGAGATTGTGCAACTCCCGGATACCGTAGGAATGCTTTGGGTGTGCCAAACGTCACAACGTAACTGGGTGGCTATAAAGATGCACTACGGGTATCTCCGAAAGTGTCTGTTGGGTTGGCACGAATCGAGACTGGGATTTGTCACTCCGTGTAAACGGAGAGGTATCTCTGGGCCCACTCGGTAGGACATCATCATAATGTGCACAATGTGACCAAGGAGTTGATCACGGGATGATGTGAGTTACGGAACGAGTAAAGAGACTTGCCGGTAACGAGATTGAACAAGGTATAGGGATACCGACGATCGAATCTCGGGCAAGTAACATACCGCTAGACAAAGGAAATTGAATACGGGATTGATTGAATCCCCGACATCGTGGTTCATCCGATGAGATCATCGTGGAACATGTGGGAGCCAACATGGGTATCCAGATCCCGCTGTTGGTTATTGACCGGAGAACGTCTCGGTCATGTCTGCATGGTTCCCGAACCCGTAGGGTCTACACGCTTAAGGTTCGATGACGCTAGGGTTATAGGGAAAGTATGTACGTGGTTACCGAATGTTGTTCGGAGTCCCGGATGAGATCCCGAACGTCACGAGGAGTTCTGGAATGGTCCGGAGGTAAAGATTTATATATGGGAAGTCCTGTTTTGGTCACCGGAAAAGTTTCGGGTGAAATCGGTAATGTACCGGGACCACCGGGAGGGTCCCGGGGGTCCACCAAGTGGGGCCACCAGCCCCAGAAGGCTGCGTGGGCCAAGTGTGGGAGGGGACTAGCCCCAGGTGGGCTGGTGCACCCCCCCACCAAGGCCCAAGGCGCATGGGAGAGTGGGAGGGGGCAAACCCTAGGTCCAGATGGGCCTTAGGGCCCATCTAGTGGGGCGCCCCCCCTCCTCCCCTTGGCCGCCCCCCCTTGATGGGATCTAGGGCTGGCCGCCTCCTCTTGGGGGTGGAAACCCTAAGGGGGGCGCAGCCCCCTCCCCCCTATATATAGTCGAGGTTTGGGCTGCCCAAGACACACGAGAACGTCTCTCTTTCGGTGCAGCCCTACCCCTCTCCCTCCTCCTCCTCTCCCGCGGTGCTTGGCGAAGCCCTGCGGGATTGCCACGCTCCTCCACCACCACCACGCCGTCGTGCTGCTGCTGGATGGAGTCTTCCCCAACCTCTCCCTCTCTCCTTGCTGGATCAAGGCGTGGGAGACGTCACCGGGCTGCACGTGTGTTGAACGCGGAGGCACCGTTCTTCGATGCTTAGATCGGAATCAACCGCGATCTGAATCGCTACGAGTACGACTCCCTCATCCGCGTTCTTGCAACGCTTCCGCATCGCGATCTACAAGGGTATGTAGATGCACTCCCCTTCCCCTCGTTGCTAGATTACTCCATAGATTGATCTTGGTGATGCGTAGAAAATTTTGAATTTCTGCTACGTTCCCCAACACACGTGCCGCGGCGCGGATCTGTGCAGCCACGGGGAGAACCACGGGGCGGCGGCGCTGCAGCCCGATGGGGCGACATAGCGGCGGCCCGTTGCTCGATCGGTGGAGGGGCGCGCTGAACTCAGGGACAGAGCGGTGACGGCCGGCGTAGGTAGACGAGCAGGCCGACGCGCGGACGACGGCCGTGAGGGGCCGCCTGTCGCGTGAGGCCGTCGAGTTGGGGCGACGGGCGGGCAGACGCACGGACGACGGCCGTTAGGGGCCGCCGGGTCGGTGAAGAGGCCGGCCGGTCGCGCCGGTGTCGGAGTTGAGGCGCACGGGGCTCGGCGGCGGCAGGCGACACAAACCAATCAAGTATAGATCGAAAAACCAAAAAGAAAAACGCCGATCAAAACGGCCGGCAAGAGAGCGAAAAAACCCGAAGCAAGGGCTCGGGAAAAGACTCTCTAGGGCAGTCGGTCAACACGACCGGCGGACGAACCCTAGGTACGGGCGGCGCGGCCCCCGGCGGCGGTCATGGAGGCCGACCGCCCCGGGGGTGGCGCGCGAGTGCGGAAGCGGTGGGCGACGGCTAGGGTTTGGATTGGTTAGGCTGATACCATATTAGAAGGGAGAGAGATATTTGATGAAATAATTCAATGTATTGCTTGAGCCTCGTGGGCATATATATATAGAAGTACAATGATCAACTTGAAGTACAAGATAAGGCACGACTAAATCATAGTCTATCTTATACTTCCTAATAATCTTATACTCAACAATTCCGTCCACCCTTTTCAATCTTGCTCAAACCACAACACTAGTACACTCTGAACTGAAGCCCTGAATTTACAGACAACAACTGCAGATGATTCCACAAGCTATGTACATGTACGTGCAGCTCAAGCAGCCAGCGCATCTCTTGCTTCATCGTAGTTCGCTTGATCAGTTCAGGATTTCTAAGCTTGTCCTGAACTTATTTTGAAATGAAAGCTTGTCCTGGACCAAGTCTTTGAGTCTCCCCGAGCTCTTCTCGTCGGCACCTTAGCTTACATTATGCTGCAACCGGGATCCTGTTGCTGTTGCTGATACGGAGCGTACGCGTAAGCAGGGTAGGACGGCATGGCGTTGTACTGGTGGTACGCGGGGTACGGGATCGGCGCGACCTCATTCTGATGGTAACCGCCGTTGCCCTTGGAGTCCTTGCCGCCGCCACCGTCGCTTCCGCCGTAGCCGTAGCCGTCCTTCTTCTTTTCTCCGCCGTACCCGTAGCCGTAGCCGCCATCTTTCTTCTTGTCATCGCCGGAAGAGATGCTGACGAGCTCGGCTTTGCCTAGGCTGCGCCGGAGCATCGTCGTCAGCGCGATCGGGTCGACGCCGTCGCCGACGATGATGATCTTGTCCCCCTCCAACGTCGCGGATGTCACGCCTGCAGAATTCATTCACCACCTCTCTGTGAGAACCAGCGAAGAGAAGAAGATAATTAAGCAACTGTTGGCCATGATGAGCGGCTTCTTCATACCTGCCATGCCAACAGCGGCCTTGAAGGCCTTCCTCCTGTTCCTCTCGCCATCCAACGGCAACTTGAGAACAATCTTTTGCTGCAGCAAGAGTGCCAAACACGTTCAGATCGACGCACAAAACTGAGCAATAGACACTAATAAAAAGTTTTGCTTCATTATCAACCAACCTTGACCATATTGCTTGGACAATGTTTCTCACAAGCTGTAGCCTTGTCTAGCTTGTCAGTAGAGTTGCCTTGTGCAATTTGACAGTGCAAGCTGAGCTAGTGCCTCTTATCAGAAGCAAGATACCCCGGAAGGCCTATTTATATGCAGACAGAGAGGAGAGGAGAGGACACACAAAGGAGGGAGAGAGGGTCAGAGGGAAGCAGCGCGGAAGGCTATAGAGACAGAAAGCTAACAAATGGAACATACCACCAATCAGCCAACAAAATGGTGGGAGAATAATTGGCATGCCTGGCACTGTGCCAAACGCCCAGCTCACCATGGACCCGGCGCTGCTGTTCCCGGAAGCTCAACGTCGAGTGATTGGCTGGTAGGCTCCGGTCGGTGCTAACTTGGTCCAGACGAAAGACATGTCTGGCTTGGTCAGTGACAAGTATACTACTCCAGTGTAGAGAGAGAAACAGAAAAGATCTTCCTCAGAGATCTGCTGGCACTAGCAGATTCAGTCTGTCGAGCTTATCGAATATGGAGGTCCTACTTAGTAGCTCATCATGGAACTCTTTAATGGTTTGGGTCGTTGTTGTGACTAGTTCGTCCAAGGAGATTTGTTAGGAAAGTCATTCCAAGAAAGAGACCAGTGACAATTTTCATCCTTGATTGCTCACAGAAGTGTTTGATATGTGCAGTGACAACTGTGCTGGGCGGTCGACTGGCATGTTCAGTATACATTATTATGCTGTGATTTGGATGCTGCTGTGTACGTTTTTCTCTGGTCAGCGATAGACTTGTCCTCTAGCATTCAAGGGGGGTGAAAGAGATGTACCGTGAAGGGAAAAATAAGAGACGTCGGAGGTGAAGATGGCGTGAAATCATAGTTCACCGGCCTCCGGTTTGGTGCAATTGTGACACCGTACATCATGTTTTCCAATCAAATTTGCATGCCTGACAGAATCCGAAGGGCTCACGCCTGACAGAATCCAACCCATCAGGATCAGGCAAAGATCAAGGGTCTTATGGCTTCGTGCGGGTGATGCTAATTCTCGGCTGTTTCACATCAAGGCCAACGGGAGACGCCGCTGCAATTATATTCCCCTTTTGCAGACCGATCATGGCCAATTCACCACCCAAGCCGACAAGCATGCTGAGCTTCACAAGCACTTCTCTGCCATCATTGGCTCAGTTAAAGCAAGGAACCAATTGTCGAAGGCGCCTTGGACCTTCCCAGACTTGACCTTTCCTCCCTGGATGCCCCGTTCACAGAGGAGGAAATTAAAGCGGCAGTTTTTGGTCTACCTTCTAGTAAGGCGCCTGGGCCGGACGGTTTCACCGCTGATTTTTTCAAGCACTGCTGGGAGGTGATTAAGCATGATCTTACTGCGGCCATATGTCAGTTCTTCAACCTTCGCGGTAATCATTGGCACATGTTGAATTCTGCTCAATGAGGCTTCTCGCATCAAGGAGTTCCGCCCCATCAGTCTCATGCACTCTGTCGGAAAGATTGTTTGCAAGATGTTGTCCATCCGCCTGGCTCCGTTCCTATCAGTGTTGATCCCTCCCAGAGCGCTTTCATCAAGACTCGCAGCATCCATGACAACTTCTTGTTTGTCAAGAATGCCGTCCGGAAATTACACTCTGTCAACGATCCTGCTCTACTTCTGAAGCTTGACATCGCTGGTGCCTTCGACAACGTTTCCTGGTCCTACATGCTCGAGCTTATGCCACGACTTGGCTTTGGGAGTAGGTGGTGCGACATGGTCTCGCTGCTTTGGAGCTCCTCGTCTTCCCGTGTTATGGCGAATGGCGAGCTTGGCCAGCCCTTCTCCCACCGGTGTGGTCTACGCCAAGGTGACCCTCTCTCACCCATGCTCTTTACTCTCGCCGTCGCTCCACTACATTGGCTTTTTGCGCGTGCTGCCTCTTCTGGAGCCTTGTCCCCGATCAAGTTACCCCCCTCCCAACTTCGGGTTAGTCTTTATGCCGATGACGCGGCTCTGTTCATCGCCCCCAACGAGGCGGACATCCTCCTCACAAAACACATCCTCTCCAGCTTTGGCATTGCTTCAGGCCTTGTATGTAACATTAGTAAGAGTGGCATCTACCCCATCTCCTGTGAACACATAAACCTAGAATCACTTCTACAACACTTCCCCGTGCCTGTGCTTCAATTCCCCTGTCGATACCTTGGTCTCCCTCTCCACTATAAGAACATCACCAGGGCTGACATCCAACCTATTCTGGACAAGTTGGCTTCCAAACTTCAACGTTGGCGCGACAAGCTCATGTCTGGGGACGCTCGTCTGCGACTTATTAACTCCGTGCTCTCCGCCATTCCGGTGTACTTAATCACCATCTTTAAGCTTGGTCCTTGGGCCATCAAGCAAATCGACAAGCTACGGCGGAACTTCCTGTGGCGCTCCCGGCCGGAGGCAGACAAGGGCATTGCTCTGGTCAACTGGTCCACGGTATGCCGCCCGAAATACCTTGGGGGTCTTGGTGTGATTGATCTGAAGCGGTTTGGAAGGGCGCTGCGGCTTAGGTGGAAGTGGCTCGAGTGGCGGGACCAGAACAGGCCTTGGGTTGGCTCTCCCACTCCCTGTGACCGAGATGACGAGGCTCTGTTTGCTGCTGCTACAAATATCACTGTGGGCAATGGTTCGTGGGCTCGCTTCTGGCAAGACCGATGGCTTCATGGTGAGGCGCCTTGTCAACTAGCACCTGACGTCTTCCGTCTCTGCTACAGGAAGAATTTCTCAGTGGCACAGGGTCTCGCAGACCAGCGCTGGTTGTCGAGTTTGCATCGCATATCCACTGAGCCTGAGCTTCGTCAATTCACCTTTCTTTGGACAAAGCTGCGGCACTTTGTTCTGGACCCGAACAGGGAAGATAGTATCTCTTGGAACCGCACTGTCTCGACGACATACACTGCCAGATCGGCATATCACGCTCAATTTCTTGGTTCTGCACCGGTTGCTAATTACGACAAGTTGTGGAAGGCCAAGGTCGAGGGCAAATGCAGGTTCTTCTTCTGGCTTTTCCTCAAGGGCAAAATTCTGACCAACGACAACTTGGCAAGGCGTGCACTCCCGCACAATCCGAGGTGCAATCTCTGCGATCAGGAAGAAGAATCTGCCTTCCATCTTATCCCGCAATGCCCCTTTGCACGCTCTGTGTGGCACCTGATGGAGAACTTCTATTCTGCTCCTGGACTGGCCACGGCTGCCATGCATGCCTCCTCTATCATCTCTTGGTGGAATGATGTAATCTGCCCCCTTGGCAAGAAGACCACTACCACGGCCATTTACACCTGCTGGAATATCTGGAAGGAACGAAATATACGCGTATTCGAGCATAAGACTCTTGCTGAGCAGGGTGTGCTTCTCCTCATCAACCAGGAAATTCTTCAACCTATGCTTTCATCTCACTGGCTTAGTGATGTTGAGAACCAGCCAGAACCTGAGCCAGACTAGACTTTCTACCTTTTTGTAATGCTGTGTTGTAAGAACTATTTGTTTTACTTTTCTCCGGCTTAATATATAGGCAGTGACCTGCCAGTTCCTAAAAAAAAAAAAATCTCCCAACCGGCTATTTCAAAAAAGGTTTACGAGAAATATGATATTATGTTCCTTGTGAAATCCCAGAAAACGAAATCTAGTTGCAACTTGTAAAAATTCAGAAAACATAAAAAAAAGACAAATGTAGCAAAACATTAACGTGGATGCTGCATTCCGTGACAAACTCACTAGCACTTCACGTCAGATTGTTATTCGCTATTCGCTTATTTCCGTGGAGAATCGATCGACGGCGTTGGTAAGCCTGTACAGAGTCACCAGTAGCTGAACTCGCACATAGTGGTCTTGTGGTGAACGCACTAATGGCATCTGACAGGGATATCCGCTTGTATAATTATAAATTTGTGTAAGCACTACGTCTAGAGTGTCCAGCTTAATCAACCTGTAGTAGTAGTGAACTACTGATAGCAACCGCGCAGTAAGTTTTGGTAACACCCCACTCATTCCTGGATCGGCATCCAGTTCCAGCCAAAGCACTCCTAGGGCTCCTTTGATTCAGAGGAATTTCATAGGATTTTTGAAGGGTTAGAATCTTTAGGATTTTTATTTACATTGGTCATTTGATTCATAGGATTGAATTCTATAGGAATTTTTTCTATGGAATCATATGTACTAGATTTCAGTGGAATATAGCATCCACTCCAACTTTTATTTTCGCTTTCTTGTTTTTACTGCGACATCAAACACTCTGTGCTAATTCTATGGAATTCAAGTGGACATGCCACTCCAATCTTTTATTTTTTCTATTCCTGCATTTTAAGAATCTTACGAATCAAAAAGGGCCTTAACCAAGAAGTTCTTGAGAAATGAATTTACATATAAGAAGATGCATCTTATTAGTATTTGATACGTAGGAATTTCCATCGTATTAAACTAGGGTGTTATAATTGTGTCTTGTACTGAGCATGTAGTTTTGTGCCTTTCTCCAACTTAAGTTTTTTTGGCTTTCTCAACGTAAAACTTATTAATCTTAGAGTATCTACATCCATGTCTACCTAATTTGATCCCTCAAATGTTCGCGGGCGCATCGTGTCAGTGTCCTGGCACGTCCGCTTTCACCCTCACATTCTCTAAGCAAAACCATCACAGCCCACATTTTCAGCCCCTACTTTCTCTCTCTGCATGAGACAATTTATCGAACATGTTATGTGCAGCCACAACGGCAAGTCGGCGGCGGCCGTGCTTGCGCGTGCTAGCTAGCCAGCACGCAGAGCAGCACCGGCCAGCCGCGGCTGTGCACGCACGCATGCGGCCCGCACAAGGCTGCTGCTGCACGCGCGGCAGGCCAGCCTGCACGTGGGCGTGAGCAGCACGCGACGTGCGGCGCATGGACGCCACAGACGCGAGCAACAGGCGGCGCGCGGTGGCCAACCAGCCTGCACGCCGGCAGGCAGGACGCGGCGGCCACGGACGCGACCAGCAGACGCAAGCGCGGCCAATCAGCTTGCACGCCGGCGCGTGACCAGCCGGCATGCACACAAGGACCAGCACGCGGCGCGCGGCGGCCACGGCCGCGAGCACACAAGCGCGGCCAGCCGGCAGCCGGCTAGCACGCGGCGCGCGGTGGCCACAGACGCGAGAAGCGCACACGTGGCCGGCCAGCACGCAGTGCGCGTCCGACCGCCACCTCCGCCAACACCGTCGTGACCTGCCTCCTCCGTCTATGCCGGATCCAGCCGCCTGCTCCACCCACGCGAGAGCCGTCGCGACGCAGCGCCTCCTCCGCCCGCACTGTTACCTGCTCCAAGCGACAGAGAGACTAGAGAGGAAGGAGGACTAGGTGACTGCAAGTGGGACCGTGTGGGTGTGGAGCAGGCTGCCTGGGCGTGACCGACCCCCTCGTATTGCCTCTAGATTTGCTATTGATTTGAGGTATGCCCGGTCAGTTCAGAGGTTTAAGGAGGAAGTAGGGGCGCAATTGGGTTTTTTTTTTGACCGAGCACTAATCAGGAGATGTTTCAAATGTTGAGGGAGGAAATAGGGGTACTGTTGTAGATGCTTTTATGGGACAACGAAAATTTGTCGAAAGTGATGTGTGCATAACATAATAAATTGATTTTGATTAGTTGCTGATAATCATTATCAACATTAAAATACGATCACTTTATAGCGCTTTCTTAGTTTAGACGACGTAGCTCAACATCCTTTGTTATCACTAAATAATTTGCTCCAGCTGTCTCATAATCTAAAATACTTTACTTCACACATTATTGTGTTTTCATGCGGAACGATCGTCTGGTGGTTCACGAGTCTTCAACTGAAAAACCATACCGTAGCAAGCCCCAAAATCCTACAGTTTCCGCTCCTGCCACTCAATTTTCTCTGTTTTCTTGTTCCCGGTTACTTTCAAGTACTTCTACCCGGTATTACTGGCCGCCCTGTGATGAATGAGTGAGCTTGCTAAGCTAACCATGTCCGTTTGTCTGTTCGAAACCGCCGATAATCCTTTTATAGTACCACCGAGCTCCATTTCTTGTGAGACTATCTTTATTACACTAGTGAAAAAAGTGTTAGCCACAACTTTCGTTGGTGGCGCGTCAGTTTTCATCAGCGCCAACACTATCATTTTTAAATAGTGTCGGCGTCTGCATATTTGGTACGACATTGATACGACCATACCGCTGGCGTAGAATTTTTCTTTCACGATATTGATATTTCGTGATTTTTTTTCCTGTTTGCGACCGTTTTCTACCATTAGGCTCATGGAAACACTATCACAGTTCTAACTGCCCTGTCCAATAAAAAACACTAAATTCGATTCATCTATTCACATCTTTTCACCTTCTTCATCCCCCCTTCTCGACCAGCGCCGCTGCCGCCGCCACCTCCACCTCCCAACCACGCCGCTCTTCACTGCCGAAACTGCGCGGCCACCGCGAACTCCGGCAAGGAGGTGAGATCTCCCCTCTTCCCCTCGCGGATCTTCTTCCCCTCTCCAAGCGTCTCCCTCCGGTGGAGGATTTGAGCCAGAAAATTTCTTTTGATAGATGGAGTACATGATTCGTTGATATATGAATGGATATGATGGCTCTTTGATAGATGGACGGATGGATGGATAGTGCTAGTTTTTTTATATTAGTACTGTGATATGTAGTAGAAATTGATTTATTAGTATTGTGTTTTATTAGTAGAAATTAATTTATTAGATATATGATATTGGCAGTGCCTTTTACATTGGCATTGGCATTGGTTTATTAGGTAACAAATTAGGTAAATGATATTTACTAGAGAGCTAAATGCACTGGAGGTCCTAAAAATTTCGTTGTTGTATCACTTTAGTCCTATTTCTTTGAAAATGCACCTTCAGGTCCCAATTCTTTAGTAAGTGGTTCACTCGAGATCCTTTTCTTCACTAGCGCTCGCTGACCTGCCCGCGTGGTGCGTTGACCCACGCCACATCGACATCGAGGCTGCTCTTTTTTTAACAGAAAAACTCTTAGAAACACTTCTTCACATTCCCGGGTCCCTGGCTCTATTTCTTCCCCAAATCTCCCACTCTCTCTCCCGTACCCTAACCCTAGCCATGGCCGACACTTCAAGCTCCTCGGCAGGGAAGCAGTTGAAGAAGAGGAGCATGGTAGTGTGTTGTCGGCGCCGCTGCCAGCGCAAGCTCCAATTTCGTCTGGTATGTTGCCACGCGGAGGAAATCGTCGTCGTCGCCGCCGCCGATCGCCTCCAGTGTCGCTAGAGTAGCCTCGAAAGAGGAGATGGGGCGCCACTAAGAGGGGAATAGATCGGGGGGGGCTTATTGCAAAGTTTCTCGCCTGGCTGTTGGGCCCTCTGTCGACGTGGCATGGGTCAACACGCCACGCGGGCAGGTCAGCGACCCCTAATTAAGAAAAGGACCTCGGATGAACCACTTACTAAAGAATTGGGATCTAAAGGTGCATTTTAAAAGAAATAGGACTAAAGTGACACAACGACGAAACTTTTAGGACCTCCAGTGCTTTTAACTCTTTACTAGAAATTGATTTATTACTACTGTGATTTATTAATAAAAATTGATATATTATGTAGATGATATTGCCATTGCCATGGGCATTGGTTTTAGTCGATGCATATCGTTACAGATTACTACTATAATTTATTATGTGTATAATCTTTATATTGTACTATGTTAGTGCACAATTAAACTTAGTGTTCAATATGTTTTGTGTAGAATGGATCAAGAACCACCATATCGGCTGTGCAAGTCAAGGTGCCGGACCAGCCTTTGTACTTCCATGTTGTTCGCAATCTACTTCCAGCCTAGTTTTAGTCCTGCAGCGGTAACAAATTATATGAACCTTCTAACAGTTTTGTTGTTGTTGCTATTTCCACTAATGCATTGTGTGTGTGTGTGTGTGTGTGTGTGTTTTGTTTTTTTCCTTACAGATTGTCTCATGCAATGTGAGACTTGAAGGAAATATGCCCTAGAGGCAATAATAAAGTTGTTATGTATATTTCCTTATATCATGATAAATATTTGTTATTCATGCTAGAATTGTATTAACCGAAAACTTAGTACATGTGTGAATACATAGACAAACAGAGTGTCACTAATATGCCTCTACTTGACTAGCTCATTAATCAAAGATGGTTAAGTTTCCTAGTCATGGACAAAGAGTTGTCATTTGATGAACGGGATCACATCATTAGAGAATGATGTGATTGACTTGACCCATCCGTTAGCTTAGCACTATGATCATTTAGTTTATTGCTATTGCTTTCTTCATAACTTATACATGTTCCTATTACTATGAGATTATGCAACTCCCGAATACCGGAGGAACACTTAGTGTACTATCAAACGTCACAACGTAACTGGGTGACTATAAAAATGCTCTACAGGTGTCTCTGATGGTGTTTGTTGAGTTGGCATAGATCGAGATTAGGATTTGTCACTCCGATTGTCGGAGAGGTATCTCTGGGCCCTCTCGGTAATGCACATCAGTATAAGCCTTGCAAGCAATGTGACTAATGAGTTAGTTGCGGGATGATGCATTACTAAACGAGTAAAGAGACTTGCCGGTAACGAGATTGAACTAGGTATTGAGATACCGACGATCGAATCTCGGGAAAGTAACATACTGATGACAAAGGGAACAACGTATGTTGTTATGCGGTCTGACCGATAAAGATCTTCGTAGAATATGTAGGAACCAATATGAGCATCCAGGTTCCGCTATTGGTAATTGACCGGAGATGAGTCTCGGTCATGTCTATATAGTTCTCGAACCCATAGGGTCCGCACGCTTAACGTTCGGTGACGATCGGTATTATGAGTTTATGTGTTTTGATGTACCGAAGGTAGTTCGGAGTCCCGGATATGATCACGGACATGACG
Source organism: Triticum aestivum (assembly GCF_018294505.1). Lineage (NCBI taxonomy): Eukaryota > Viridiplantae > Streptophyta > Magnoliopsida > Poales > Poaceae > Triticum > Triticum aestivum. Next base: position 279,259,673 of record NC_057808.1, read on the forward strand.
AGGAGTCTAAAAATGTTCGAGACATAAAGATTGATATATTGGAAGGCTATGTTTGGACATCGGAAGGGTTCCGAATGAGTTCGGGCATTTATCGGAGTACCGAGGGGTTACCGAAACCCCCCTAGGGAGTCAATGGGCCTTATTGGGCCTTAGTGGGAGAGAGGAGGAGGCGGCCAAGGTGGAGGGCGCGCCCCCCAAGCCCAATCCGAATTGGGTGGGGGCCGGCCCCCCTTTCCTTCCCTCTCTCTCCCCCTTCCTTTCTCTCCAACTCCAACTAGGGAAGGGGGAATCCTACTCCCACTGGGAGTAGGACTCCCCCCTTGGGCGCGCTATGAGAGGGCCGACCCTCCCCTCCTCCACTCCTTTATATACGGGGGACGGGGGCACCCCATAGACACACAAGTTGATTGTTTAGCCGTGTGCGGTGCCCCCTCCACAGATTTCCACCTCGGTCATATCGTTGCAGTGCTTAGGCGAAGCCCTGCGCCGGTAGCTTCATCATCACCGTCATCACGCCGTCGTGCTGACGAAACTATCCCTCGACCTCAGCTGGATCTAGAGTTCATGGGACGTCACCGAGCTGAACGTGTGCAGATCGCGGAGGTGTTGTACCTTTGGTGCTAGCATCGTTCGGATCATGAAGACGTACGACTACATCAACCACATTGTCATAACGCTTCCGCTTTCGGTCTACGAGGGTACGTGGACATCACTCTCCCCTCTCGTTGCTATGCGTCACCTAGATGGATCTTGCGTGTGCGTAGGAATTTTTTTGAAATTACTGCGTTACCCAACAGTGGTATCAGAGTCAGGTCTATGCGTAGATGTTATATGCACGAGTAGAACACAAAGAATTGTGGGCGATAATAGTCATACTGATTACCAGCATGTCATACTTTGATTCGGCGGTATTATTGGATGAAGCGGCTCAGACCGACATTACGCGTACGCTTATGCGAGACTGGTTCTACCGACGTGCTTCGCACACAGGTGGCTAGTGGGTGTCTGTTTCTCCAACAATAGTTGAATCGAGTATGACTACGCCCGGTCCTTGTTGAAGGTTAAAACAACAAACTTGACAAAACATCGTTGTGGTTTTGATGCGTAGGTAAGAACGGTTCTTGCTAAGCCCGTAGCAGCCACGTAAAACTTGCAACAACAAAGTAGAGGACGTCACTTGTTTTTGCAGGGCTTGCTGTGATGTGATATGGTCAAGACGTGATGATATATAAATTATTGTATGAGATGATCATGTTTTGTAACAGTTATCGGCAACTAGCAGGAGCCATATGGTTGTTGCTTTATTGTATGAAATGCAATCGCCATGTAATTGCTTTACTTTATCACTAAGCGGTAGCGATAGTCGTAGAAGCAGTAGTTGGCGAGACGACAACGATGCTTCGATGGAGATCAAGGTGTCAAACCGGTGACGATGGTGATCATGACGGTGCTTTGGAGATGGAGATCAAAGGCACAAGATGATGATGGCCATATCATATCACTTACGTGATTGCATGTGATGTTTATCTTTTTATGCACTTATTTTGCTTAGTACGACGGTAGCATTATAAGATGATCTCTCATTAAATTTCAAGGTACAAGTGTTCTCCCTGAGTATGCACCGTTGCTACAGTTCGTCGTGCCGAGACACCACGTGATGATCAGGTGTGATAAGCTCTACGTTCACATACAACGGGTGCAAGCCAGTTTTGCACATGCAGAATACTCGGGTTAAACTTGACGAGCCTAGCATATGCAGATATGGCCTCGGAACACTGAGAGCGAAAGGTCGAGCGTGAATCACATAGTAGATATGATCAACATAGTGATGTTCACCATTGAAAACTATTCCATCTCACGTGATGATCGGACATGGTTTAGTTGATATGGATCACGTGATCACTTAGATGATTAGAGGGATGTCTATCTAAGTGGGAGTTCTTAAGTAATATGATTAATTGAACTTTAATTCATCATGAACTTAGTACCTGATAGTATTTTTCATGTCTATGTTGTTGTAGATAAATGGCCCCGTGTTGTTTTTCCGTTGAATTTTAATGCGTTCCTAGAGAAAGCTAGGTTGAAAGATGATGGTAGCAATTACACGGACTGGGTCCGTAACTTGAGGATTATCCTCATTGCTGCACAGAAGAATTACGTCCTGGAAGCACTGCTAGGTGCAAGACCCGCTGCAGGAGCAACGCCGGATGTTGTGAACGCCTGGCAGAGCAGACCTGATGACTACTTGATAGTTCAGTGTGCCATGCTTTACGGCTTAGAACCGGGACTTCAACGATGTTTTGAACGTCATGGAGCATATGAGATGTTCCAGGAGTTGAAGTTAATATTTCAAGCAAATGCCCGGATTGAGAGATATGAAGTCTCCAATAAGTTCTACAGCTGCAAAATGGAGGAGAATAGTTCTGTCAGTGAGCATATACTCAGAATGTCTGGGTACCACAATCACTTGACTCTAATCTTCCAGTTGATAGTGTCATTGACAGAGTTCTTCAATCACTGCCACCAAGCTACAAGAGCTTCGTGATGAACTATAATATGCAAGGGATGGATAAGATGATTCCTGAGCTCCTCGCAATGCTGAAAGCTACGGAGGTAGAAATCAAGAAGGAGCATCAAGTGTTGATGGTCAACAAGACCACCAGTTTCAAGAAAAAGGGTAAAGGGAAGAAGGGGAACTTCAAGAAGAACGGCAAGCAAGTTGCTGCTCAAGTGAAGAAGCCCAAGTCTGGACCTAAGCCTGAGACTGAGTGCTTCTACTGCAAAGGGACTGGTCACTGGAAGCGAAACTGCCCCCAAGTATTTGGCGGAGAAGAAGGATGGCAAAGTGAAAGGTATATTTGATATACATGTTATTGATGTGTACCTTACTAATGCTCGCAGTAGTGCCTGGGTATTTGATACTGGTTCTGTTGCTAATATTTGCAACTCGAAACAGAGGCTACGGATTAAGCGAAGATTGGCTAAGGACGAGGTGACGATGCGCGTGGGAAATGGTTCCAAAGTCGATGTGATCGCCGTCGGCACTCTACCTTTACATCTACCTTCGGGATTAGTTTTAGACCTGAATAATTGTTATTTGATGCCAGCGTTAAGCACGAACATTATATCTAGATCTTGTTTGATGTGAGACGGTTATTCATTTAAATCAGGGAATAATGGTTGTTCTATTTATATGAATAATATCTTTTATGGTCATGCACCCTTGATGAGTGGTCTATTTTTACTAAATCTTGATAGTAGTGATACACATGTTCATAGTATTGAAGCCAAAAGATATAAGTTTAATAATGATAGTGCAACTTATTTATGGCACTGCCGTTTAGGTCATATTGGTGTAAAGCGCATGAAGAAACTCCATTCTGATGGGATTTTGGAATCACTTGATTATGAATCACTTGATGCTTGTGAACCATGCCTCATGGGCAAGATGACTAAGACTCCGTTCTCCGGAACAATGGAGTGAGCAGCAGACTTGTTGAAAATAATACATACTGATGTATGCGGTCCGATGAGTGTTGATGCTCGCGGCAGGTATCGTTATTTTCTGACCTTCACAGATGATTTGAGCAGATATGGGTATATCTACTTGATGAAACATAAGACATTTGAAAAGTTCAAAGAATTTCAGAGTGAAATGGAAAATCATCGTAACAAGAAAATAAAGTTTATACGATCTGTCATGGAGGAGAATATTTGAGTTACGAGTTTGGTCTTCATTTGAAACAATGCGGAATAGTTTCGCAACTCACGCCACCCGGAACACCACAACGTAATGGTGTGTCTGAACGTCCTAATCGTACTTTATTGTATATGGTGTGATCTATGATGTCTCTCACTGATTTACCGCTATCATTTTGGGGTTATGCTTTAGAGACGGCTGCATTCACGTTAAATAGGGCACCATCTAAATCCATTGAGATGACACCATATGAACTGTGGTTTGTCAAAAAACCCAAGTTGTCGTTTCTTAAAGTTTGGGGCTGCAATGCTTATGTGAAAAAGCTTCAACCTGATAAGCTCGAACCCGAATCGGAGAAATGTGCCTTCATAGGATACCCAAAGGAGACTGTTGGGTACACCTTCTATCACAGATCCGAAGGCAAGATATTCGTTGCTAAGAATGGATCCTTTCTAAAGAAGGAGTTTCTCTCGAAAGAAGTGAGTGGGAGGAAAGTAGAACTTGACGAGGTAATTGTACCTACTCCCTTATTGGAAAGTAGTTCATCACAGAAATCAGCTCCAGTGATTCCTACACCAGTAAGTGAGGAAGCTACTGATGATGATCATGAAACTTCTGATCAAGTTACTACCGAACCTCGTAGGTCAACCAGAGTAAGATCTGCCCCAGAGTGGTACAGTAATCCTGTTCTGGAGGTCATGTTACTTGACCATGACGAACCTACGAACTATGAGGAAGCGATGATGAGCCCAGATTCCGCAAAATGGCTTGAGGCCATGAAATCTGAGATGGGATCCATGTATGAGAACAAAGTGTGGACTTTGGTTGACTTGCCCGATGATCGGCAAGCCATAGAGAATAAATGGATCTTCAAGAAGAAGACTGACGCTGACGGTAGTATTACTGTCTACAAAACTCGACTTGTTGCGAAAGGTTTTCGACAAGTTCAAGGAGTTGACTACGATGAGACCTTCTCACCCGTAGCAATGCTTAAGTCCGTCCGAATCATGTTAGCAATTGCCGCATTCTATGATTATGAAATTTGGCAAATGGATGCCAAAACTGCATTCCTTAATGAATATCTTAAAGAAGAGTTGTATATGATGCAACCAGAAGGTTTTGTCGATCCAAAAGGTGCTAACAAAGTGTGTAAGCTCCAGCGATCCATTTATGGATTGGTGCAAGCCTCTCGGAGTTGGAATATACGCTTTGATAGTGTGATCAAAGCATATGGTTTTATACAGACTTTTGCAGAAGCCTGTATTTACAAGAAAGTGAGTGGGAGCTCTGTAGCATTTCTGATATTATATGTGGATGACATATTGTTGATCGGAAATGATACTGAATTTCTGAATAGCATAAAAGGATACTTGAATAAGAATTTTTCAATGAAATACCTCGGTGAAGCTGCTTATATATTGGGCATCAAGATCTATAGAGATAGATCAAGACGCTTAATTGGACTTCCACAAAGCACATACCTTGATAAAGTTTTGAAGAAGTTCAAAATGGATCAAGCAAAGAAAGGGTTCTTGCCTGTGTTACAAGGTGTGAAGTTGAGTCAGACTCAATGCCCGACCACTGCAGAAGATAGAGAGAAAATGAAAGTCATTCCCTATGCTTCAGCCATAGGTTCTATCATGTATGCAATGTTGTGTACCAGACCTGATGTGTGCCTTGCTATTAGTTTAGCAGGGAGGTACCAAAGTAATCCAGGAGTGGATTACTGGACAGCGGTCAAGAACATCCTGAAATACCTGAAAAGGACTAAGGATATGTTTCTCGTTTACGGAGGTGACAAAGAGCTCGTCATAAACGGTTATGTCGATGCAAGCTTTGACACTGATCCGGATGACTCTAAGTCACAAACCGGATACGTATGTTTATTAAATGGTGGAGCTGTCAGTTGGTGCAGTTCCAAGCGGAGCGTCGGGGCGGGATCTGCATGTGAAGCGGAGTACATAGCTGCGTTCGGAAGCAGCAAATAAAGGAGTCTGATGAAGGAGTTCATATCCGATCTAGGTGTCATACCTAGTGCATCGGGTCCAATGAAAATCTTTTGTGATAATACTGGTGCAATTGCCTTGGCAAAGGAATCCAAATTTCACAAGAGAACCAAGCACATCAAGAGACGCTTCAATTCCATCCGCGACCAAGTCAAGGAGGGAGACATGGAGATTTGCAACATACATACGGATCTGAATGTTGCAGACCCGTTGACTAAGCCTATCTCACGAGCAAAACATGATCAACACCAAGACTCCATGGGTGTTAGAATCATTACAATGTAATCTAGATTATTGACTCTAGTGAGAGTCGGAGACTGAAGGAAATATGCCCTAGAGGCAATAATAAAGTTGTTATTCATATTTCCTTATATCATGATAAATGTTTATTATTCATGCTAGAATTGTATTAACCGGAAACTTAGTACATGTGTGAATAGATAGACAAACAGAGTGTCACTAGTATGCCTCTACTTGACTAGCTCGTTAATCAAAGATGGTTAAGTTTCCTAGCCATGGACAAAGAGTTGTCATTTGATGAACGGGATCACATCATTAGAGAATGATGTGATTGACTTGACCCATCCGTTAGCTTAGCACTATGATCGTTTAGTTTATTGCTATTGCTTTCTCCATAACTTATACATGTTCCTATGACTATGAGATTATGCAACTCCCGAATACCGGAGGAACACTTAGTGTCCTATAAAGATGTTCTACAAGTGTCTCCGATGGTGTTTGTTGAGTTGGCATAGATCGAGATTAGGATTTGTCACTCCGATTGTCGGAGAGGTATATCTGGGCCCTCTTGGTAATGCACATCACTATAAGCCTTGCAAGCAATGTGACTAATGAGTTAGTTGCGGGATGATGCATTACGGAACGAGTAAAGAGACTTGCCGGTAATGAGATTGAACTAGGTATTGAGATACTGACGACCGAATCTCGGGCAAGTAACATACCAATGACAAAGGGAACAACGTATGTTGTTATGCAGTTTGACCGATAAAGATCTTTGTAGAATATGTAGGAACCAATATGAGCATCCATGTTCCGCTATTGGTTATTGACCGGAGATGAGTCTCGGTCATGTCTACATAGTTCTTGAACCCGTAGGGTCTGCACGCTTAATGTTCGGTATTATGAGTTTATGTGTTTTGATGTACCGAAGGTAGTTCGGAGTCCCGGATATGATCACGGACATGAGGAGGAGTGCTACCTCCTGAGCATGCGTTGGTTTTCCCTTGAAGAGGAAAGGGTGATGCAGTAAAGTAGCGTAAGTATTTCCCTTAGTTTTGAGAACCAAGGTATTAATCCAGTAGGAGACTACACGCAAGTCCCTCGTACCTGCACAAACAATCAAGAACCTTGCAACCAACGCGATAAAGGGGTTGTCAATCCCTTCACGGCCACTTGCATAAGTGAGATCTGATAAAGATAATAAGATAAATATTTTTGGTATTTTTGTGGTATAGATTGGAAAGTAAAGATTGCAAAATAAATGGCGACAGAAATAGCTAGTTGACGGGAGATTAATATGATGGAAAATAGACCCGGGGGCCATAGGTTTCACTTGTGGCTTCTCTCAAGATAGCATAATCTACGGTGGGTGAACAAATTACTGTCTAGCAATTGATAGAAAAGTGCATATTTATGAGAATATCTAGGCATGATCATGTATATAGGCATCACATCTGTGACAAGTAGACCGAAACGATTCTGTATCTACTACAATTACTCCACACATCGACCGCTATCCAGCATGCATCTAGAGTATTAAGTTCATAAGAACAGAGTAACGCATTAGGCAAGATGACATGATGTAGAGGGATGAACTCAAGCAATATGATATAAACCCCATCTTTTTATCCTCGATGGCAACAATACAATACGTGCCTTGCTGCCCCTGCTGTCACTGGGAAAGGACACCGCAAGATTGAACCCAAAGCTAAGCACTTCTCCCATTGCAAGAAAGATCAATCTAGTAGGCCAAACCAAACTGATAATTCGAAGAGACTTGCAAAGATATTAAATCATGCATATAAGAATTCAGAGAAGAATCAAATATTGTTCACACTACATGAATCGGGTAATTTGCCGTCTGTGCCCTACAGACGGCAAAAACCTAAAAACAGACGGCAAAGAGTTTGCCGTCTGTAGGCTGACGGCAAAGTCAGACGGCAAAGCTAAGTCGGCAAAAAGTACTTTGCTGTCAGCTTTTTGTCGGGCTGACAGCAAAGATTTTGCCGTCAGCCAATCTTTCTTTGCCATCAGCCGAACAAATAACAGACGGAAAAGAAAATCATCTTTGCCGTCAGCCAAAAATGCATCTTTGCTGTAAAGCAGAAAGAACACGGAGGACAAAGCATATTTTTTTATTTATAAAAAAACTGAACAAACAGTCCAATTGCAGATGCCAGATGGTCAAACGCTTAGACAAAATCATCACTTGCGGGTTCTTTTTCTGATATTCGTTCGTTTATGCGGCGTTTTAGTAGTCTGATGCCAATCATCTTTAAGTATACATAAAAATGGTTTCATTGCAGAGAGATTATAGAGGGGGTCAAACAAAAAAATTACAGCGGGTGCCCAGCCGGCGCGGCACGGCGGAGCCACGCCATTGCCGGCGCGGCCAGCAGTGGGTGGCCGGCGCGGCCAGCGGTGGCCGGCGCATCACGGATTGCGGAGGCCGTTGAGGCACGATGCGCCGCGCGCGGGGCCGACAGAGGACGGGGTCGGGTCCAGCGAGTTGACGAGGCGGGGCCGTCGGGGGACGGGCGGGGCAGTGGCCGGCGGAGCCCTGCAGGAGCGAATCCGAATAGGCCGGGGACGGTGGAGGCCTGCGGGGGCGACGGGGCCAGGGACGGGCCCGGCGGCGCCGGGGCGAATTGTGCGACGGGGCGCAGACGCGTGCGTGCGGGGGCTCCAGGGCGAGGAGGCCTGCAGGGGCGCCGGGGAGCGGGGCCGGGGCCGCCGGTGCTGGGGGCGAAGCGGCAAGGAGTCGAGGCACCGGCGCCGGGGTACTCTGGATCGGGAGCACGAGCGGCAGGTTCGTGAGAGACAGAGAGAGAGAGAGATGCGTACGAGAGAGAGGGAGCTCAAGGGAGAAGGAGAGAGGAGATGGGAGTCGGGGGTGGTGGCAGGTCTGGTCGTGGGTGGGGGCGGGTAGGGTCGTGGGGGCGCGTGCGTTGTGGGTTAGTGGGTTGGTGCGGGTATGCGTCCGATGTTCGTAGGATGTGCGTCTAAGATTTTGCCAAGTCATCGATCCGTGTGTCGATCCGCGTGATGTGCTTTCTCTTTGCCGTCTGCAAAAAAAAGATAGACAACAAAGAGCTCACTTTGCCGTCAGCCAAAACAAACACAGACGGCAAAGATTCTTTGCCGTGTGCCAAAAAAATACAAACGGCAAAGAATATTTGCCGTGTGATTTTTTTGCAGACGGCAAAGTGAGCTCTTTGCCGCCTGTCTTTTTTTTCAGACGGCAAAGTCTATTTTGCCGTTAGGTTTTCTTTGTCGTCTACTGATGATGGCAAACCTTTTCTTTGTCATCTGCCCGACGAAAAGCTGACAGCAAAGACGCCCCCTGACGGCAAAATAGATGTTTCCCGTAGTGTCATAGATAATCTTGATCATAAACCCACAATTCATCGGATCTCGACAAACACACCGCAAAAAGAATTACATCGAATAGATCTCCAAGAGAATCGAGGAGAACTTTGTATTGAGATCCAAAGAGAGAGAAGAAGCCATCTAGCTAATAACAATGGACCCGAAGGTCTATGGTAAACTACTCACACATCATCGGAGAGGCTATGGTGTTGATGTAGAAGCCCTCCGTGATCGATTCCCCCTCCGGCGGAGTGCCGGAAAAAGCCCCAAGATAGGATCTCACGGGTACAGAATGTTGCGGCGGTGGAAATATTGTTTCGTCGTGCTCCTAGATGTTTTCAGGGTATATGAGTACATATAGGTGAAAGAAGTAGGTCGGTGGAGCCACGAGGGACCCATGAGGGTGGGGGTGATGAAGCTATGTACCTAGGGTAGGGTTATAGGCCTGACCTAGACACCCTCCCCAAGGACATCACCCTAAAGTCAGAAGCATTTGAAGGGTACCATCATCCACTCGACCAGAAACATTCCACTCGGAAGAATCACTGTCACTCGACCGTAACAGAAACCACTCGACATACAGAAGATCTAAAGTCACTCTGCACAGCAACGGTCGGGCGTTTACTCATAGACTTAATGATCATTTATAGCACTTTACTACGGACGTTACCTGTAACGCTCCCTCTTATGTACATTGAACTCCTTGTAACGTGGGCTGGCCGGGGTCCTGGCGCACTCTATATAAGCCACCCCCCTCCACTAGCACAAGGGTTCGCACCCATGTAACACACACACGCATAATCCAGTCGACCGCCTCCGGGCACCGAGACGTAGGGCTATTACATCCTCCGAGAAGGGCCTGAACTCGTAAAACTCGTGCGTACAACTTTGCCATAGCTACGATCTTGCCTCCTCATACCTACCCCCATTCTACTGTCAGTCTTAGACCCACGATAGTTGGCGCCCACCGTGGGACAGGTGTCTTAGCGACTTTTTGGTGAAGTTGCATTTTCTCCGATTCCCATCATCATGGTTTCCAGCGGTGGATTGGCCGAGGGCCGCGAGATCCGTCTCGGCGCGCTCGTCTTCGCCGCCAACGACTCCGCCTGGCTTTAGGAAGCTCCACTCGACGTCGAGGCGCTCCCCGTCCACGGGGCGACGCACTTTCGCGCGTGCGTCCGCGGCGTCCTTCTCCGGCAGCCGTCGACCCAGTATCGGTCGGCTCCTGTGGTGTCCTCGCTCCCCGCTATCCGCCGGCGCAAGCGTTCCGGTCGGTCGCGGCTCCAGCGGTGGGTGAGACAAGCGGTGGCCCGTCAGTCGGCCACCCCACAAGTCGCGGCAATCGAGCCCGACGAAACTCTCTACGGCCTGTTCGACCTGTTGATTGGCTCCTTCGAGACCGCATCCAAGTGCAACAGCAGCGATCCCGCGGCGGAAGTTCTGATGGTCAATGGACCGCACAGTCCTCCTGGCTTCCCCCGCGACGACAGTGGCGATGGCGGCGGCGATCCGTCGCGTGTTCACGAGGAGTACCGCCCCGAGCCCCTTTCCTCACAGCAGAGGGAAGAACTTCGCCGCCGCAATATGGATGCACTTCACACTCCTATCGTTGGAGAAACCCCTGAGGCCCGGGCCTTGGAGGAGGCGCGCCTGGCCAACTTGGCTGAGCGCACTCGACTGGAGAACCTCCAGAACACACTCGATGAGCGTGCTCGGTAGCGGATCCCAGAATCCAGTCGATAGCAGCTTTTTTCGCCTCAAACTCAGGTATACCGAACTCCGATTCAGAATCTCACAGCTGCAGCCCGAATAGCAGAGTCGATTCAGCCTTCCCAGTCGGAAGCTAGCAGAGGTTTGATGCAGATCCGGGCTTTACTCCGGGCAGCGGGAGAGCAGAACACAATAGTATCTCAGTCACGGAATAGGATTCATAGCCGATCTGTGATGGCAGACACAGTTCAGTCGGCTCACAACCCAAGATCGCCCCCGCGGTGCGAGGGACGTGGAGACTGGCGAGATCAGTACAGAAACCGTGAGCAGTATGATCACCGACTCGACCACGATGACCGTCGTCGAGTGCCCACACCTCCCCCGAGGAGTGGGTCATATGTGCCTCGGCAGCACGATGACAGACGCCCTCACAGTGGTGGGTGAAGAATTCCAGTCGACCCCAGAGAGCCGGGCTTTGATGCGAGATCTATTCTCGTTCAAGGTCTGGTTGACAGGAACAGAGCACACAGAGAAGGCCATGACAGAGATTATCCAACTGGCAGCAGAGTGCACGTTTCAGGTCCAGAGTGTTTCATCAGAGCCATCAGGGCTGCAGTGATTCCTCCCTACTTCAGGTTGGCGACTGGAGTCAGCAAGTTCACTGGAGAGTCCAAGCCTGACAGTTGGCTTGAGGACTACCGAGTGGCTGTATAGATCGGTGGCGGCAATGCTGAAGTGGCCATGAAGCACCTTCCTCTGATGTTGGAAGGCTCGGCCAGAGCATGGTTGAATCAGTTAGCACCTGGCAGCATATATAGTTGGGAGGACTTGCCCGAGTGTTTGTTAGAACCTTTGAAGGTACATGCAAACGACCAGCAGGGTTAACAGAACTACAGTCCTGCGTGCAAAAACCGAATGAGACATTGAGAGATTATATCCAGAGATGGATCACATTGCACCATACAGTGGAGAATGTGTCAGATCACCAAGCACTTTGCGCCTTCAAGGAGGGTGTTAAGTATCGTGAGTTGAATCTGAAATTCGGTCGAATAGGAGATATTTCCCTCACTCGGATGATGGAGATTGCCACCAAGTATGCTAATGGTGAAGAGGAAGACCGACTCCGGAGTGGCAAGCACAAAACAGTCGCCCAGGAAACCGGAGGAGGGAATTCCAATCGGAAGCAGAAGCGCAAGGCCGAACCAGCTGCTCCTGGTGAGGCTTTAGTTGTGGCTCAAGGAAAGTTCAAGGGGAAGCCCAAAGGGCCCTGGAACCCCAAGAAGGTGAAGGATCAAGACGGAAATGATGTGTTGGATTTGCCCTGTCACATTCACATCAAGAAGGATGAAGAGGGTAATATGATTTACCCTAAACACACCACTCGACAGTGTCGGCTCCTGATCCAGCAGTTCCGAGAGAAACAACCCAAGGAGAAGGAAAAGGAGTCGGATAAGGGTGAGGATAAGGAAGAAGATGATGATGGATTTCCCAACGTCAATTCCACTCTGATGATTTTCACTGATGTTGAAAGCAAAAGTCGACTGAAAGTTATCAACAGAGAGGTGAACATGGTTGCTCCGGCAACACCAACTTATTTGAAGTGGTCCCAGACTGCCATCACATTCGACCAGTCTGACCATCCAGCACGTATAGCCACCCCTGGGAGGCAAGCGCTGGTGGTCGACCCAGTTGTTGAAGGCACTCGACTGACTAAAGTGCTGATGGATGGTGGTAGTGGCCTGAATATCCTGTATGCTGAGACCTTGAAGGGAATGGGCATTCCGATGTCCAAGCTTAGTGAAAGCAATATGGGTTTCCATGGCGTTATACCTGGCAAGAAGGATGAATCACTCGGCCAGATCGCCCTTGATGTGGTTTTCGGTGATTCCAAGAATTATCGCAAAGAGAAGTTGACATTTGAAGTAGTGGATTTCCAGAGTGCTTATCATGCTATTCTGGGTAGGCCTGCCTATGCACGTTTCATGGCTCGACCATGTTACGTGTACCTCAAGTTGAAAATGCCTGGTCCCAAAGGAGTGATCACTATCACTGGCAATCGGCAGAAGGCAGAAGAGTGCTTCCAGAAGGGCTCAAAAATCGCTGATGCACAAATGGCAGCAGTCGAAATGCAAGAATACCGGAAGAATGCAGATCTGAGTGATTTGCTGCGCTCCAAGAAGCCTGCCACTGATTCTGCATTTCAGTCGTCCGGTGAAACCAAGCTGGTTCACATTTACCTGATCGATCCTAATGCTGCTCCTACTCATATTTAAACTTCACTCGACAGCAAATACGAAGAAGCGCTCATCTAGTTCCTCCGTGAGAACTGGGACATCTTTGCATGGAAGCCTTCTGACATGCCGGGTGTACCCAGGGGACTGGCTGAGCATCGTTTGCGAGTCGACACAAAAGTAAAACCAGTCAAGGAACATCTTCGACGGTCCGCCGTACAGAAGAGAAAAGCAATTGGTGAGAAAGTGGCTCGGCTCCTGGCAGCTAAGTTCATCCGAGAAATTTACCACTCCGAGTGGCTCGCCAATGTTGTCATGGTCCCCAAGAAGGACGACTCACTTTGCATGTGCATTGACTTCAAGCATATCAACCGGGCCTGCCCGAAAGATCATTTTCCTCTCCCCCGCATCGACCAAATTGTCGACTCGACTGCGGGGTGTGAGCGATTGTCTTTTCTGGACGCCTATTCCGGGTATCATCAGATCCGACTGTATGGACCCGATGAGATAAAAACGGCTTTCATCACTCCATTCGGATGCTTCTGGTATGTCACCATGCCATTCGGCCTAAAGAACGCCGGAGCCACATTCATGAGGATGATTCAGAAGTGCCTGCTCACTCAAATCAGTCGGAATGTGGAAGCATACATGGACGACATTGTGGTCAAGTCACGTAAAGGTTCCGACCTGTTGGCTGACCTCGCTGAAACTTTTGCCAACCTCAGAAGGTATGATATCAAGCTTAATCCATCAAAGTGCACATTCGGAGTTCCTGGCAGAAAATTACTCGGTTTCCTCATTTCCGAATGAGGGATCGACGCTAACCCAGAGAAAGTTGGTGCTATACTCCGGATGAAACGCCATGTGCGTGTGCATGATGTCCAGAAGCTTACTGGTTGTTTGGCCGCCTTGAGTCGATTCATTTCTTGCCTCGGTGAAAAGGCATTGCCTCTTTACCGACTGATGAAGAAATCTGATAAGTTCGAGTGGACTCCTGAAGCTGATGCAGCGTTTGCAGAACTCAAAGCCCTGCTTTCCACCCAGCCGGTGCTCACTGCCCCAATCAGCAAAGAGCCTTTACTGCTTTATATTGCAGCCACTGGACAAGTTGTCAGTACAGTACTCACGGTCGAGCAGGAAGAAGAAGGAAAAGCCTATAAAGTTCAGCGCCCAGTATACTATGTTTCTGAAGTTCTGACTCCATCCAAGCAAAGATATCCACATTATCAGAAGCTTGTTTATGGGATTTACATGACCACGAAGAAGGTTGCACACTATTTCTCTGATCACTCCATTACAGTCGTCAGCGACGCACCATTGTCAGAGATCCTGAACAACAGAGATGCAACTGGTCGAGTGGCAAAGTGGGCAATTGAACTCCTTCCCTTGGATATCAAGTTTGAGGCAAAGAAAGCTATCAAGTCCCAAGCAATAGCAGATTTCCTCGCCGAGTGGGTTGAACAGCAACTGCCGACTCAGGTCCACTCGGAGCATTGGACCATGTTCTTCGATGGATCCAAGATGTTGAATGGTTCCGGTGCTGGGGTGGTATTAGTATCCCCCCAAGGTGACAAACTCAGTTATGTTCTCCAGATTCATTTTGACTCCTCCAACAACGAAGCTGAATATGAAGCACTGTTGTACGGGTTGCATATGGCCATTTCACTCGGCGTCCGTCGCCTCATGGTCTATGGCGACTCGGATTTAGTGGTCAATCAAGTGATGAAGGAGTGGGACGTCAGAAGCCCAGCTATGACTGGCTATTGTAATGCAGTGAGAAAGTTAGAGAAGAAGTTTGAGGGGTTAGAGCTCCATCACATACCCCGACTGAAAAATCAAGCAGCCGATGATCTGGCAAAGATAGGTTCCAAGAGGGAAGCCATTCCCAGCAATGTGTTCTTGGAACATATTCATACACCTTCAGTTCAAGAAGATCCTTTCACTGAAGAGCCCCCACAACCAAAGAGTGCCACTGATCCGACTGAAGTCGAAGTCCCAGCCGTGGTCGACTTGATCATGGAGGTTTTGGTCATCACTCCCGACTGGACAGTACCGTATATCGCGTACATTCTTAGAAAGGAACTCCCAGAGGATGAAGAAGAGGCTCGACAGATCGTCCGTCGATCCAAAGCCTTTACTGTGATAAGAGGACAGTTGTTCAGAGAAAGTGTGACTGGAGTCTGCCAGAAATGCATAACACCAGAAGAAGGTCGAGTGATCCTCAATGACATCCACTCGGGGACCTGTGGTCACCATGCGTCCTCTCGGACCATTGTGGCCAAAGCATACCGAGCGGGATTTTATTGGCCACGAGCAAATGAGATGGCAAAAGAAATAGTCGACAAATGTGAAGGTTGCCAGTTTTACTCCAACATGTCTCACAAGCCTGCATCAGCCCTGAAGACCATTCCACTCGTCTGGCCCTTTGCTGTTTGGGGATTGGATATGGTTGGACCTCTGAGGACTGGTAGGAGCGGCTTCACTCATGTGCTCGTGGCAGTCGACAAGTTCACCATATGGATTGAAGCAAAGCCCATCAAGAATCTTGAAGCCAGTACTGCTGTCAACTTCATCAAAGAGTTAACATTCAGATATGGCATTCCGCACAGCATCATCACTGACAACGGGTCGAACTTAGATTCTGATGAGTTCAGAGCTTTCTGTGCTTCCCAAGGCACTCGAGTTGACTATGCTTTTGTCGCCCATCCCCAGTCGAATGGACAAGCTGAAAGAGCAAACGGATTGATTCTGAAAGGACGAAAACCCCGACTGATGCGTGATCTCAAGCACGCAGCAGGCGCCTGGGTCGATGAACTTCCATCAGTGCTTTGGGGTGTGAGGAGAACTCCTAATCGGTCGACTGGCCGAACTCCATTCTTCTTGGTTTATGGAGCTGAAGTTGTGCTTCCGAGTGACTTGCTTCACAATGCACCCCGAGTCGAATTATTCTCAGAAGATGAAGCAGAACAGGCTCGGCAAGACGCAGTTGATCTCCTGGAAGAAGAAGGAGAGATGGCCCTGATCCGGTCGACCATTTATCAGCAAGACCTGCGCCGATTCCACGCCAGAAACGTGAGGGGTCGAGCTTTTCAAGAGGGAGACTTGGTTCTTCGAGTGGATCAGCAGAAGCCACACAAGCTCGCTCCTGCTTGGGAAGGTCCCTTCATCGTCACCAAAGTACTCCACAACGGAGCGTATCGTCTCTATAACATCGAACACGAGAAAGATGAGCCACGCGCTTGGAATGTGGAGCTGCTCCGCCCCTTTTACACTTAAGCATTCAGACTGTTGAGATGTAATAAGAAGTGCCTTCTAGTTTGATTATCAAAGACACAGTTTTCCAGTCTCCTAAATAATTGTTGTTTCCTTTTTTATATGTTTCAAATCCCCCAGTGGGTGCCTTAGATGCGAATCCGTTTTGCCTAAGTTTGAAAAAAAATCATGTCGAGTGAAGAGCAAGCCTCTCACTCGGAGGCTTAGCTGCGAATCCGTTTCGCCTAAGTTTGAAAAATCCTACTGAGTGGAGAGCAAGCCTCTCACTCGGAGGCTTAGCTGCGAATCCGTTTCGCCTAAGTTTGAAAAATCCTACCGAGTGGTGAGCAACCCTCCCACTCGGGGGCTTAGTTGCAGTCCAGTACTCGCCTAAGTTTTAAAAATCCTACCGAGTGGTGAGCAACCCTCCCACTCGGGGGCTTAGCTCCAGTCCAGTACTCGCCTAAGTTTGAAAAATCCTACCGAGTGGTGAGCAACCCTCCCACTCGGGGGCTTAGCTCTAGTCCAGTACTCGCCTAAGTTTGAAAAATCCTACCGAGTGGTGAGCAACCCTCCCACTCAGGGGCTTAGCTGCAGTCCAGTACTCGCCTATGTTTGAAAAATCCTACCGAGTGGTGAGCAACCCTCCCACTCGGGGGCTTAGCTGCAGTCCAGTACTCGCCTAAGTTTGAAAAATCCTACCGAGTGGTGAGCAACCCTCCCACTCGGGGGCTTAGCTGCAGTCCAGTACTCGCCTAAGTTTGAAAAATCCTACCGAGTGGTGAGCAACCCTCCCACTCGGGGGCTTAGCTGCAGTCCAGTACTCGCCTAAGTTTGAAAAATCCTACCGAGTGGTGAGCAACCCTCCCACTCGGGGGCTTAGCTGCAGTCCAGTACTCGCCTAAGTTTGAAAAATCCTACCGAGTGGTGAGCAACCCTCCCACTCGGGGCTTAGCTGCAGTCCAGTACTCGCCTAAGTTTGAAAAATCCTACCGAGTGGTGAGCAACCCTCCCACTCGGGGCTTAGCTGCAGTCCAGTACTCGCCTAAGTTTGAAAAATCCTACCGAGTGGTGAGCAACCCTCCCACTCGGAGGCTTAGCTGCAGTCCAGTACTCGCCTAAGTTTGAAACACATCCCTATCCGCAAGGACGACAAGGTGCAGGTCGATTGCAACCTTCTCCTGGGAGCTACGTCACAAGTACAACGTACGCTCCACCCCTATCCGCAAGGACGACAAGGTGTAGGTCGACTGCAACCTTCTCCTCGGAACTACGCCACAAGTATAACGTACGCTCCATCCCTATTCACAAGGACGACGAGGGGTAGGTCGACTGCAACCTTCCCTTCGGAGCTATGCCACAAATACAACGTGCGCTTCGTCCTCATCCGCAAGGACGACGAGGTGTAGGTCGACCGCAACCTTCCCTTCGGAGCTACGCCACAAATACAACGTGCGCTCCATCCCTACCCGCAAGGACGACAAGGTGCAGGTCGACTGGAACCTCCTCCTCAGAGCTGCATCTCAAGTACAAAGATTATTCCGAGTGAAGAACAAGTTCCACTCGAAGGCAAACACAAGCATATTCAGAGATAAACCAAATTCAGATAAATCCTAAGGTTCCGGACCGCGGATTAAAGTACTCGGGCATCAAGCCCGAAGGAGTTTAATGGTTACAAAATCACTCGGCATTCTGAGGCAAATTTAAGCTGAGGCATAAAAGTTTGTTCACTCCGCAGGAGGAGGGCTAGCAGGCTCGACGAATTCGTCCAGGTCGATTCCTCCGGCAATCCGAGTGGCAGCAGCAATGAAGGTATCCATGAAAGATTGGAAGTCGTGCTTCTTGGTATTGGCAACCTTGATCGTTGCCAGCTTCTCTTCTCGCGCTTCCTTGCAGTGGACACGAACCAAAGACAGAGCCACATCAGCGCCGCACCGGGCAGAAGACTTCTTTCATTCTTGCACTCAACCGGGAACCTCATTAAGCCGAGTCATCAGAGACTCGAGGTCATTCTGGAGCGTCGCCCTCGGCCAGAGAGCTGTGTCGATCCGCGACATTGCGACTTTTAGTCGAGCAAGATAGTCGACAACACCAGCAACGCGAGATTCCAGTTGGAGTACGTTCATGGCAGATTCGTCCTTCATTGGAGAGTGGATGGGGTCCAAGCTTGTCTCAACTCGCCCAGTCTCTTCCTCGAAGTTCTGGCAAAATTCTGCACGCACAATTCAAAGATGAGTCAGTGGTTGTATGTCGAGTCGACAGTAACAAGTCAGTCGGGTCGAAGAAAATACCTTCAAGCATGACGAACAGCTTCTTAGCAAGACCTCCCAGATAGTTCTCCAGATCGTTCCTCTTGCGAGCAACCTTCCATCTTCTCATTCAGATTGTTCTTGTCCTTCTTCAGGCGAGTCGCTTCCTTGTTGGCTTCATCAAGGGCAGTTTTCAGCTTGGCATTTTCTTCCTCCAGTTTGCGACTGAAGCTAGCTTCTGTTCAACGAGTGCAGTTTTCTCATCAGCTGTTTTCTGTGCGGCCGCAAGATCTTGGTCCTTTTTCGCCAGGGCTTGGTTTAGTTTGGGTTCATCCTTGGCTTTCTGCAAATTTGTCTTGGCCAGCTCCAGATCGAGGTTAAGTTGAATCTGCTCCTTCTCCAGGTCAGCAAAATGAGCTCCAAGTTCACAAGATTTATGTAATCAAAGGACAGTCAATCGACAGATGGAAAGACTGGTTACTTCAGAGCAATGGTCTGATAAATTCAGCAAGTTCTAAGACTACTGCCGAATCAAACATCCAATAGTAGTCTCGGGGACTACACCCAGTGGGTGCACTTAGCGTGCCCCCACTAGTCTAGTTTCCACTCGACGTGGTCTGTCCAGGCTGAGTGTAAAAAAAAGAGGCAAGTTATTCTCAGACCGTAGCCAACTGCCCGCAGTCGACCACGGTCTCGGGGACTACACCCAGTGGGTGCACTAAGCGTGCCCCCACTGGTTCAGGTTCCACTCGACATGGTCCGACCAGGGCGAGTGAGAAAATTCCAATTCTAAGACTACAGTCGACTGCCCGTAGTTAACTATAGTCTCAGGGACTACACCTAGTGGGTGCTCTCATCGTGCCCCCACTAGTTCAAAGATCCAATCGACACAACCTAGTCAACTCAAGATACAAATTTGCTCAGTGGCAAGTCAAAACACCCAGTGGGTGTACGAATGCGAAACACAGACAGATGCAATGTTCCTCGAGGAAAGTTTTCAGGTAGCATATCCTAACAGAACAAGCTAAAAGAGTCAGTCGGCAATCTGCTAACCTGGACGTTGCTCTGGAGAGTGGAGCTGGCGTTATAAGCAGCTTGGCTGGCTTCCCGGACCATCTTCATCAGCTCCATCATAATGCCTGCCTGGCGTATAGCCTCTTTGGCAGCACCCACCTGGTCCTCTGGGACGTGATGTGCAGCAAAAAGTGAAGGTGGATCGGCTGGAGTTTGCGCGGCTGACGCTGAAGGCTGAGCACTCGACAGTGGTATGGCGAAGGTGACAGAAGTCCGATTGGCATCGCCGGCCTCCTGGATTACCGGTTTCGCCACCGGCGTCGCGTCTTGCCAGTGGATGTTTTCTTGCTTCTTCTTCCCAAGGGCCTCAGTGGCTCATCCTCATCGTCGTCTGGGAGATCAATGACGTTGGGAGGAGCTGTAAAAAGATTAGTTGCCAAAAATTTATCCTCGTTGGTTATACCGTAGTTCAATCGACAAAACAAAGACAAGATCACAAAGGTTATACCTGGGTTGGAGGTGACCGCATCTTCCATGTCCTCATCCTCGTTTTTGTAAGCAAAAGTCCCAGAGGTAGCGGCACTGCTAGTTTCAAGATTCATCCGGTCAAACCAAGGAAAAAGTAGACAACACAGAACCTCGGGTAAAAATGAAGATAGAACACTCACGCAGAGGCAACATGGATGTCGATTTTGATTTTGGGCAGAGCCTTCCGAGTCTTCTGCGTTACAACCTTGGACTGCTTTGGGGCCTTTTAAGTCGGCGCCGGAGAAGACGTCCGAGGACGCTTTGACGACTGCCCGGTCTGAACAGTCGCTTTGTCGCGGACGCTTGCCGGCTCGTGAGTGAGCTTGGATCGCCTTTCCCTACGGGGAGGTGAGTCGACCTCTTATTCATCACTCGGGTCGTCGCTATCCTCGTCCTCTTCACCATCAGAATGCCACTCGCCGCTCTCGCCTCCGCTCGCCTCCCCCTCCGGGTCCTGCTCCTGCTCTCCGTTGGGCATCGAATACATCTCAGTAAGAGCCTAGAAGACAACAAGCAAGACAAAAGTCAATCGGTTGACTACAAGCAGTTACATGATAAATCAAGATAACACTTGGCAATTCAGAGTTGGACCTTGTCTGTTTCGTACGAGTTGTCGAGTGGAGAGACTCTCCTGGACCCCCTGGGGTTATCTTTGTTGCCAGTGATACCCCTCAACCACTTCTCCATGTGTCCTCGTCGACTTCTTCTGGATGGATCCGAGTGGAATCGTCAATGCCCGAATACATCCACATCGGATGGTCACGGGCTTGAAGCGGCTGAATGCGTCGTCTGAGGAAGACTTCCAATAGATCCATGCCGGTCACGCCATCACGGATGAGCTGGACCACTCGCTCAACCAGCACCTTCACCTCCGCTTTCTCCCCCGGGGTCACTTTCAAGGCGGAGGGCTTCTCTATGCGAGCCATGGAAAAGGGGGGAAGTCCAGTCGACTGACCTGGAGTCGGCTGGTCTTTGCAGTAAAACCAGGTCGACTACCACCCTCGGACTGACTCGGGAAGGATTATGGCTGGGAAAGAGCTCTTACCCCTCATCTGAATCCCAAGACCCCCACACATCTGGATCACTTTTGTCTTCTGATCACTCGGATTAGCTTTTTTGACCGACTGAGAGCGACACGTGAAAATGTGCTTGAAGAGGCCCTAGTGTGGTCGACAACCCAAGAAATTCTCGCACATAGACACGAAAGCGGCAACATACATGATGGTGTTGGGGGAAAAGTGATGAAGTTGTGCTCCAAAGAAGTTCAAGAAAGCTCGGAAAAAAGGATGAGGAGGCAAAGAAAACCCGCAGTCAATGTGAGTGGCGAGGAGGACGCACTCACCCTCCTGCGGTCAGGGCTCAGTCTCGTCCTCCGGTTGCCGCGTGGATCCGTGGGGGATCAATCCCTCCTCGTCCAGATCGTCGATGTCATCCTGGCGAATCGTCGACCGGATCCAATCGCCCTGGATCCAGCCGCGCGGCAGACCGGACCTCGACGAAGATCCACCCCGGCTGGACTTCTTCCCCTTCGCCTTCGCCGACGCCTTCTTCATGCGCTCCAAAGCCACCATCTTCTCCTTCCCCATCGCAGCTGACGGAGCTTGAACAGAGCAGCGGCGCCGGGGCAGGAACGGATGCGGTGGAGAAAACGGAGAAGGAAGAGGAAGAATGGGAACGCACTGTTCAAAAACCCCAGTCCGACGCCTTATATGAGGTTGCTTCTGAGTGACTAACCTGTGGACCCGGGCGATCCTATCAAATCCCGCAACAGTCGCGCGCGCGATACGTGGCGAAAAAGGTGGCGCAGAAATCGAGGCGGCCCTGCCTAACCCAACCCGATTACTGCGGCCTCCTCCGCCCGCACGCTTCCCAAAATTTGAATCCCGCGAGATCCACGGGCAACAGAGCAACCTGTCAGACGGAAGATTTTCTCCATATCAACGCTCGAAGGCTTTACAGTAAAAGTTCACTCGACAAAACCAAGAATGGATCAAGGCGACTGAAAAAGAAGTTGGTGTCACCGTGTTGATTCATCGATCCCAACAAGACACTTCCGAAGTGCGAAAATTGAATCGGAAGTATTTTCAACTCCTTCTCCACTCAAACCCTGAACCATTCGGGGGCTAATGATGAAGCTATGTACCTAGGGTAGGGTTATAGGCCTGACCTAGACACCCTCCCCAAGGACATCACCCTAAAGTCAGAAGCATTCGAAGGGTACCATCATCCACTCGACCAGAAACATTCCACTCGGAAGAATCACTGTCACTCGACCGTAACAGAAACCACTCGACATACAGAAGATCTAAAGTCACTCTGCACAGCAACGGTCGGGCGTTTACTCATAGACTTAATGATCATTTATAGCACTTTACTACGGACGTTACCTGTAACGCTCCCTCTTTATGTACATTGAACTCCTTGTAGCGTGGGCTGGCTGGGGTCCTGGCGCACTCTATATAAGCCACCCCTCCACTAGCACAAGGGTTCGCACCCCTATAAAACACACACACACACACACATAATCCAGTCGACCGCCTCCGGGCACCGAGACGTAGGGCTATTACTTCCTCCGAGAAGGGCCTGAACTCGTAAAACTCGTGCGTACAACTTCGCCATATCAAGGATCTTGCCTCCTCATACCTACCCCCCCATTCTACTGTCAGTCTTAGACCCACGACAGGGGGCGCGCCTACCCCCTGGGCGCGCCCTCCTACCTCGTGGCCGCCTCGTTGCTTCCTTGGCGTCCACTCCAAGTCTCCTGGATTGCGTTTGTTCCAAAAACGATCCTCGCGAAGGTTTCATTCCGTTTGGATTCCTTTTGATATTCCTTTTCTGCGAAACACTGAAATAGGCAAAAAAACAGCAATTTGCACTAGGCCTTCGGTTAATAGGTTAGTCCCAAAAATAATATAGAAGTGCATAATAAAGCCCATTAAACATCCAAAACAGATAATATAATAGCATGGAACAATCAAAAATTATAGATACGTTGGAGACGTATCAAGGAGTCTCGAAATGGTCGAGACATAAAGATCAATATATTGGAAGGCTATGTTTGGACATCGGAAGGGTTCCGAATGAGTTCGGGCATTTATCGGAGTACTAGGGGGTTACCGAAACCCCCCGGGGAGTTAATGGGCCTTATTGGGCCTTAGTGGGAGAGAGGAGGAGGCGGCCAAGGTGGAGGGCGCGCCCCCCAAGCCCAATCTGAATTGTGTGGGGGGCCGGCCCCCCTTTCCTTCCCTCTCTCTCCCCCTTCCTTTCTCTCCTACTCCAACTAGGGAAGGGGGAATCCTACTCCCACCGGGAGTAGGACTCCCCCCTTGGGCGCGCCATGAGAGGGCCGGCCCTCCCCCTCCTCCACTCCTTTATATATGGGGGAGGGGGCACCCCATAGACACACAAGTTGATTGTTTAGCCGTGTGCGGTGCCCCCCTCCACACATTTCCACCTCGGTCATATTGTTGCAGTGCTTAGGCGAAGCCCTACACCGGTAGCTTCATCATCACCGTCATCACGCCGTCGTGCTAACGAAAATCTCCCTCGACCTCAGCTGGATCTAGAGTTCGTGGGACGTTACCGAGCTGAACGTGTGCAGATCGCGGAGGTGCCGTACCTTCGGTGCTAGGATCGGTGGGATCGTGAAGACGTACGACTACATCAACCGCGTTGTCATAACGCTTCCGCTTTCGGTCTACGAGGGTATGTGGACAACACTCTCCCCTCTCGTTGCTATGCATCACCTAGATGGATCTTGCGTGTGCGTAGGATTTTTTTGAAATTATTGCGTTAGCCAACAAGATTGACATTCAATGAGCTCACAGGAGACACCGTGACCTTCGCCGCTCCCGGGGGGGCCTACACTATGCACGTCGAGAAGGGGCGAAAGATAACCCAGGTTTTAGGAGATGGATGTGATCATTTCATTGCCCGCACGCGTCTTAGTGGGGATGAATTGATCAGCTTCTCCTTCAGAGGAGAAAGTCCCAGGCTTTCTGTTATCTATCTGAATTTGATTGCCGATACTAATGAAGCCCTCTATGCCCAAAGACTGAGGTTGAGCGACGAGGAATCGGGCAACCTCTCGGACATATTTCCGCCACTTAAAGACTACGTCGGGATGCTATTCATGACCCGCCTCACAAGGACAAATGTTAAACAACATCTCATGGTATGTTACTTATTAGTGTAGTAATTAGATGATATGCATGCCTAATTAGTGTAGTAGTTGGATGATATTCATGTTATAGTAATGTGATGATATATGCATAGTTTAGAATTTTATGATATGCATGCTGCAGTAATGTGATGATATGTTTATATAGTGTAGTATAATGTGATTATATGCTTAGTGTACGTAGTAATTTGATGACATGCTTAAATAGTGTAGTAATTTGATGATATGCATAGTGTAGTGATGTGATGATATGCTTAGTGTTGAATCTGATGATATATGTGGATTGAAATGTATGCTTTGTTGATAATTGCACATGACATGCTCGTTTATCATATCTATTGTTTTCAAAAATTACCTAAGAAATTATCTGTGAGTTGTGGCATCGAGCCGGATGAAGAAGGCATGGCTGGACTACGACTTACTAGAAGCGGCTCCATCACCAGCTGTGCCTACGCAGTGGACACGAACGGTCGCACCGTCTTCAACTGGGCGGAGTGGAAGAAGTTCCTTCGTGGCAAGAATCTTCGGATTGGACAGGGCATCCTACTCGCTCTTACGGACACCCCGCGCCATGACTTGAGGATGATGATCATCATCAACCTCATTTAGAAGTAACTGAGCCATCGATGTGAAATGAACTGCTTATTAACTATGTTAGCTCGTGTTTGTGAGTACTTGTCGTTTGTTACTGTTTATGATCGATTGTCACTATTATTAACTAGTAATTAATGATCTATTAGCTGGTATTATTCTACTGTGTGCTATTTTATACGTGCTTAGTTCTAATGTGAAATGCTAATGTTATATATGGCGGGGAAAAATATTTTTTTGGCTAATCGAAACATTCGTGGCGTGCAAAGTACACTGCACGCCGCTACCTGTGTGATTATAGTGTTGACGTTGTCCACATGGCCCGCCACCAACATGTAGAATACTGCTGTCGTAGCCTCCCACGTCAGCACTATTTTCTAACGATGGTGCTATATTGGTGGCGTGGGGTGTCCACGCAAGTAAGGCACTTTTTGCCATGCCGTAGCTAGGCTTTTTCCGCACTAGTGTTAGCTCCTGTACCTCAGAGCATAACTTTTTCCCGGGACTTCCGAGCACCTACCGGTTTTCTTAAGCCCATGCGCTAGTATAAAACTGCTACTCTCAAGAAAATCCACCGAGTACATCCAAGCAGGAATTAGCCTTCTTGTTGGGGAACGTAGTAATTTCAATAAAATCCTACGCACACGCAAGATCATGGTGATGCATAGCAATGAGAGGGGAGAGTGTTGTCCATGTACCCTCGTAGACCGAAAGCGGAAGCATTAGCACAACGTGGTTGATGTAGTCGTACGTCTTCACAATCCGACCGATCAAGTACCGAACGCACGGCACCTCCGAGTTCAGCACACGTTCAGCCCGATGACGTCCCTCAAACTCCGATCCAGCCGAGTGTTGAGGGAGAGTTTCGTCAGCACGATGGCGTGGTGACGATGATGATGTTCTACCGACGCAGGGCTTCGCCTAAGCACCGCTACAGTATTATCGAGGTGGATTATGGTGGAGGGGGGCACCGCACACGGCTAAAAGATCAAATCAATTGTTGTGTCTCTAGGGTGCCCCCTGCCCCCGTATATAAAGGAGCAAGGGGGAAGGTGCGGCCGGCCAGGAGGAGGCGCGCCAGGAGGAGTCCTATTCCCACCGGGAGTAGGACTCCTTCCCTTTTCCTTGTTGGAGTAGGAGAGGAGAGGGAAGGAGAGAGGGGGAAACGAAAGGGGGGCACCGCCCCCCTCCTTGTCCAATTCGGACTTGGGGGGGGGGGGGGGGCACGCGGCTGCCCATTGGCCGCCTCTCCTCTTCCACCAATTGGGCCCAGGAGGCCCAATAGCCTCCGAGGGGGTTCCGGTAACCCCCCGGTACTCCGGTATATATCCGATAACCCCCGAAACCATTTCGGTGTCCGAATCTAGTCATCCAATATATCAATCTTCATGTCTCGACCATTTCGAGACTCCTCGTTATGTCCGTGATCACATCCGGGACTCTGAACAACCTTCGGTACATCAAAACTCATAATATAATTGTCATCGAAACTTTAAGCGTGCGGACCCTACGGGTTCGAGAACTATGTAGACATGACCGAGACACGTCTCTGATCAATAACCAATAGCGGAACCTGGATGCTCATATTGGCTCCTACATATTCTACGAAGATCTTTATCGGTCAGACCGCATAACAACATACGTTGTTCCCTTTGTCATCGGTATGTTACTTGCCCGAGATTCGATCGTCGGTATCTCAATACCTAGTTCAATCTCGTTACCGGCAAGTCTCTTTACTCGTTCCATAATACATCATCCCGCAACTAACTCATTAGTTGCAATGCTTGCAAGGCTTAAGTGATGTGCATTACCGAGTGGGCCCAGAGATACCTCTCCGACGATCGGAGTGACAAATCCTAATCTCGAAATACGCCAACCCAACAAGTACCTTCGCAGACACGTGTAGAGCACCTTTATAATCACCCAGTTACGTTGTGACGTTTGGTAGCACACAAAGTGTTCCTCCGGTAAACGGGAGTTGCATAATCTCAGTCATAGGAACATGTATAAGTCATGAAGAAAGCAATAGCAACATACTAAACGATCGAGTGCTAAGCTAACGGAATGGGTCAAGTCAATCACATCATTCTCCTAATGATGTGATCCCGTTAATCAAATGACAACTCATGTCAATGGCTAGGAAACATAACCATCTTTGATCAACGAGCTAGTCAAGTAGAGGCATACTAGTGACACTCAGTTTGTCTATGTATTCACACAAGTATTATGTTTCCGGTTAATACAATTCTAGCATGAATAATAAACATTTATCATGATATAAGGAAATATATAATAACTTCATTATTGCCTCTAGGGCATATTTCCTTCAGTCTCCCACTTGCACTAGAGTCACTAATCTAGATTATACAGTAATGATTCTAACACCCATGGAGCCGTGGTGCTGATCATGTTTGCTCGTGGAAGAGGCTTAGTCAACGGGTCTGCAACATTCAGATTCGTATGTATCTTAAAAATTTCTATGTCTCCCACCTGGACTAGATCCCGGATGGAATTGAAGCATCTCTTGATGTGCTTAGTTCTCTTGTGAAATCTGGATTCCTTCGCCAAGGCAATTGCACCAGTATTGTCACAAAAGATTTTCATTGGACCCGATGCACTAGGTATGACACTAAGATCGGATATGAACTCCTTCATCCAGACTCCTTCATTTGCTGCTTCCGAAGCAGCTATGTACTCCACTTCACACGTAGATCCCGCCACGACGCTTTGTTTAGAACTGCACCAACTGACAGCTCCACCGTTCAATGTAAACACGTATCCGGTTTGCGATTTAGAGTCGTCCGGATCAGTGTCAAAGCTTGCATCGACGTAACCATTTACGACTAGCTCTTTGTCACCTCCATAAACGAGAAACATATCCTTAGTCCTTTTCAGGTATTTCAGGATGTTCTTGACCGCTGTCCAGTGATCCACTCCTGGATTACTTTGGTACCTCCCTGCTAGACTTATAGCAAGGCACACATCAGGTCTGGTACACAGCATTGCATACATGATAGAGCCTATGGCTGAAGCATAGGGAACATCTTTCATCTTCTCTCTATCTTCTGCAGTGGTCGGGCATTGACTCTTACTCAACTTCACACCTTGCAACACAGGCAAGAACCCTTTCTTTGCTTGATCCATTTTGAACTTCTTCAAAACTTTTTCAAGGTATGTGCTTTGTGAAAGTCCAATTAAGCGTCTTGATCTATCTCTATAGATCTTGATGCCCAATATATAAGCAGCTTCACCGAGGTCTTTCATTGAAAAACTCTTATTCAAGTATCCCTTTATGCTATCCAGAAATTATATATCATTTCCAATCAACAATATGTCATCCACATATAATATCAGAAATGCTACAGAGCTCCCACTCACTTTCTTGCAAATACAGGCTTCTCCAAAAGTCTGTACAAAACCAAATTCTTTGATCAAACTATCATAGCGTTTATTCCAACTCAGAGAGGCTTGCACCAGTCCATAAATGGATCGCTGGAGCTTGCACACTTTGTTAGCTCCCTTTGGATCGACAAAACCTTCCGGTTGCATCATATACAACTCTTCTTCCAGAAATCCATTCAGGAATGCAGTTTTGACATCC
This sequence comes from Triticum aestivum, assembly GCF_018294505.1. Taxonomy (NCBI): domain Eukaryota; kingdom Viridiplantae; phylum Streptophyta; class Magnoliopsida; order Poales; family Poaceae; genus Triticum; species Triticum aestivum. Next base: position 279,288,344 of record NC_057808.1, read on the forward strand.
ATTTGCCAAATTTCATAATCATAAAATGCGGCAATTGCTAACATGATTTGGACAGACTTAAGCATCGCTACGGGTGAGAAAGTCTCATCGTAGTCAATCCCTTGAACTTGTCGAAAACCTTTTGCAATAAGTCGAGCTTTATAGACAGTAACATTACCGTCAGTGTCAGTCTTCTTCTTGAAGATCCATTTATTCTCAATGGCTTGCCGATCATCGGGCAAGTCAACCAAAGTCCACACTTTGTTCTCGTACATGGATCCCATCTCAGATTTCATGGCCTCAAGCCATTTTGCGGAATCTGGGCTCACCATCGCTTCTTCATAGTTCGTAGGTTCGTCATGGTCTAGTAATATAACCTCCAGAACAGGATTACCGTACCACTCTGGTGCGGATCTTACTCTGGTTGATCTACGAGGTTCAGTAACAACTTGATCTAAAGTTCCATGATCATCATCATTAACTTCCTCACTAATTGGTGTAGGCGTCACAGGAACCTGTTTCTGTGATGAACTACTTTCCAATAAGGGAGCAGGTATAGTTACCTCATCAAGTTCTACTTTCCTCCCACTCACTTCTTTCGAGAGAAACTCCTTCTCTAGAAAGGATCCATTCTTAGCAACGAATGTCTTGCCTTCGGATCTGTGATAGAAGGTGTACCCAACAGTCTCCTTTGGGTATCCTATGAAGACACATTTCTCCGATTTGGGTTCGAGCTTATCAGGTAGAAGTTTTTTCACATAAGCATCGCAGCCCCAAACTTTAAGAAACGACAACTTTGGTTTCTTGCCAAACCACAGTTCATAAGGCGTCGTCTCAATGGATTTTGATGGTGCCCTATTTAACATGAATGCGGCCGTCTCTAAAGCATAACCCCAAAATGATAGCGGTAAATCAGTAAGAGACATCATAGATCGCACCATATCTAGTAAAGTACGATTATGACGTTCGGACACACCATTACGCTGTGGTGTTCCGGGTGGCGTGAGTTGCGAAACTATTACGCATTGTTTCAAATGTAGACCAAACTCGTAACTCAAATATTCTCCTCCACGATCAGATCATAGAAACTTTATTTTCTTGTTACGATGATTTTCAACTTCAGTTAGAAATTCTTTGAACTTTTCAAATGTTTCAGACTTATGTTTCATTAAGTAGATATACCCATATCTGCTTAAATCATCTGTGAAGGTGAGAAAATAACGATACCCGCCGCGAGCGTCAACATTCATTAGACCACATACATCTGTATGTATGATTTCCAACAAATCTGTTGCTCGCTCCATAGTTCTGGAGAACGGCGTTTTGGTCATCTTGCCCATGAGGCATGGTTTGCAAGTACCAAGTGATTCAAAATCAAGTGGTTCCAAAAGTCCAACAGTATGGAGTTTCTTCATGCGCTTTACACCGATATGACCCAAACGGCAGTGCCACAAATAAGTTGCACTATCATTATCAACTCTGCATCTTTTGGCTTCAACATTATGAATATGTGTATCACTACTATCGAGATTCATCAAAAATAGACCACTCTTCAAGGGTGAATGACAATAAAAGATATTACTCATATAAATAGAACAACCATTATTCTCTGATTTAAATGAATAACCGTCTCACATCAAACAAGATCCAGATATAATGTTCATGCTCAACGCTGGCACCAAATAACAATTATTTAGGTCTAATACTAATCCCGAAGGTAGATGTAGAGGTAGTGTGCCGACGGCGATCACATCGACTTTGGAACCGTTTCCCACGCGCATCGTCACCTCGTCCTTGGCCAGTGTTCGCTTAATCTGTAGTCCCTGTTTTGAGTTGCAAATATTAGCAACAGAACCAGTATCAAATACCCAGGTGCTACTTCGAGCTCTGGTAAGGTACACATCAATAACATGTATATCACATATACCTTTGTTCACCTTGCCATCCTTCTTATCCGCCAAATACTTGGGGCAGTTCCGCTTCCAGTGACCAGTCTGCTTGCAGTAGAAGCACTCAGTCTCAGGCTTAGGTCCAGACTTGGGTTTCTTCTCTTGAGCAGCAACTTGCTTGTTGTTCTTCTTGAAGTTCCCCTTCTTCTTCCCTTTGCCCTTTTTCTTGAAACTGGTGGTCTTATTGACCATCAACACTTGATGCTCCTTCTTGATTTCTACCTCCGCAGCCTTTAGCATTGCGAAGAGCTCGGGAATCGTCTTATCCATCCCTTGCATGTTATAGTTCATCACAAAGCTCTTGTAGCTTGGTGGCAGTGATTGAAGAATTCTGTCAATGACGCTATCATCCGGAAGATTAACTCCCAGTTGAATCAAGTGATTATTATACCCAGACATTTTGAGTATATGCTCACTAACAGAACTATTCTCGTCCATCTTGCAGCTGTAGAACTTATTAGAGACTTCATATCTCTCAATCCGGGCATTTGCTTGAAATATTAACTTCAACTCCTGGAACATCTCATATGCTCCATGACGTTCAAAACGTCGTTGAAGTCCCGGTTCTAAGCCATAAAGCATGGCACACTGAACTATCGAGTAGTCATCAGCTTTGCTCTGCCAGACGTTCATAACATCTGGTGTTGCTCCTGCAGCAGGTTTGGCACCTAGCGGTGCTTCCAGGACGTAATTCTTCCGTGCAGCAATGAGGATAATCCTCAAGTTACGGACCCAGTCCGTGTAATTGCTACCATCATCTTTCAACTTTGCTTTCTCAAGGAACGCATTAAAATTCAACGGAACAACAGCACGGGCCATCTATCTACAATCAACATAGACAAGCAAGATACTATCAGGAACTAAGTTCATGGTAAATTTAAGTTCAATTAATCATATTACTTAAGAACTCCCACTTAGATAGACATCCCTCTAATCCTGTAAGTGATCACGTGATCCAAATCAACTAAACCATAACCGATCATCACGTGAAATGGAGTAGCTTTCAATGGTGAACATCATTATGTTGATCATATCTACTATATGATTCACGCTCGACCTTTCGGTCTCAGTGTTCTGAGGCCATATCTGCATATGCTAGGCTCGTCAAGTTTAACCTGAGTATTCTGCGTGTGCAAAACTGGCTTGCACCCGTTGTAGATGGACGTAGAGCTTATCACACCCGATCATCACGTGGTGTCTGGGCACGACGAACTTTGGCAACGGTGCATACTCAGGGAGAACACTTTTATCTTGAAATTTAGTGAGAGATCATCTTATAATGCTACCATCAATCAAAGAAAGATAAGATGCATAAAAGATAAACATCACATGCAATCAATATAAGTGATATGATATGGCCATCATCATCTTGTGCTTGTGATCTCCATCTCCGAAGTACCGTCATGATCACCATCGTCACCGGCGCGACACCTTGATCTCCATCATAGCATCGTTGTCGTCTCGCCAATCTTATGCTTCTACGACTATCGCTACCGCTTAGTGATAAAGTAAAGCATTACAGGGCGATTGCATTGCATACAATAAAGCGACAACCATATGGCTCCTGCCAGTTGCCGATAACTCGGTTACAAAACATGATCATCTCATACAATAAAATTTAGCATCATGTCTTGACCATATCACATCACAACATGCCCCGCAAAAACAAGTTAGGCGTCCTCTACTTTGTTGTTGCAAATTTTACGTGGCTGCTACGGGCTTAGCAAGAACCGTTCTTAACTACGCATCAAAACCACAATGATAGTTTGTCAAGTTGGTGTCGTTTTAACCTTCGCAAGGACCGGGCGTAGCCACACTCGGTTCAACTAAACACTACAAAAAAAGACACATCCATGACATTTTGGGCCGAACGAAAATTCTTTCTGTCATACATATGACACTTCTATGACGATAATTGTGACAAAACCCGGTATCATCATAGATGTGGTGGGCTCCTACTTCTATGACAAAAAATCATGACAAAAAATGGGCTTTTCGTCCTGGGCGGGCCGGAGACGCTGCTGCATGACATTCTTTGGGCCGTCCATGACGGAAAAAATCGTGGTAGAAGCGAGGGGGAGGAAAATTTCGGGGAGTTCCCGGTTACGGTGGGAGGTCGGGGGCCGAGCGATGCGCGTTTCTCTCGTACACGTACGCGCGTGTGTGCGAGGCATTGGCTCTAACTGAACCCGAGCGAGGCGTTGGGCTCTAACTGAACCCGAGTGATTGCACTGCAGGCTACGCGTTACTGAACCTGAGCGATCGATCGATGGCTGTTAACTGAACCCGATCGAGCGATTCCTTCGCTACTGCTGCTAACTGAAGCCGATCGATTGGATGAACAGTGAGCGTTGCGGGGGGGGGGGGGGGGGTTGGATGAATAGTGAGCGGTGGCGTTGCCTCTGGATGAACAGGACCCCGTGGTGTGGTGGAGGGCTGGATGAACAGTAGACGGTGGAGGGGTGCCCGTGGAGGGGTGGTTGAACAGGACCCCGTGGTGTGGAGGGCTGGATGAACAGTAGACGGTGGAGGGGTGCCCGTGGAGGGGTGGTTGAACAGTAGCCGGTGGAGTAGCGCGCGGTGGAGGCTGGATGAACAGGAGCCCGTGGAGGCTGGAGGAGGTCGATGGTGGAGATGAACAGTATCCCGTGGAGTCCCGTTTTGCGGTACGCCACACCCCTCCCGATGAACAGGACCCCCGTTTCGACCGTAGGAGGTCCGTTTCGTCCGTTTTGCGGTACGCCACACCCCTCCCGATCAACAGGACCCCCGTTTCGACCGTAGGAGGTCCGTTTCGTCCGTTTTGCGGTACGCCACACCCCTCCCGATCAACAGGACCCCCGTTTCGACCGTAGGAGGTCCGTTTCCTCCGTTTTGCGGTACGCCAGACCCCTCCCGATCCACAGGACCCCGTTCCGAACGTAGGAGGTCCGTTTCCTCCGTTGTGCGGTACACCAGGCCTCGTTTCCATCGCCTGTTCCGTCCAAGCCCTCCCGATGAACATGACCACGCATTCTGTTCCGACCCAGCCGGTTGGCTCCCATGCGTTCCGTTGCCTCTCGATGAACACGACGCATTCCGTTGCCTCCCCATGAACACGACACATTCCGTTGCCTCCCCATGAACACGACACATTCCGTTGCCTCCCCATGAACACGACGACGATGATGTTTCTCCGTTCCGACCCAGCCATGTACACGAGCCCTGGCCGTACGTATGCGCGAGTAGGCGTTCGAGACCCCGCTCGTATGTACACATACGTGGCCGTGTTTTCTTTCTTGCACCTTGGCCGCTGTACGTACGTGTACATGCTACGTGCGCGCCTCTACTACGACACGTACGCGCCTCTACTACGACACATGCGCGCCTCTACATCTACCAGTATATATGTACGTACACGTTCGCGACCAGAATGACAACGCTACGTACGTTTCGACCAGGTGGGTCCCGACTGTTAGGCACTTCCTTGCCTGCGAAGATGTAGCTGGTGGGTCCCAGCAGTCAGGGGGGCGAATCGTTTTTTTGCCCGGACGCACTTCCTTGCGTGTGAAGATGTAGCTGGTGGGTCCCAGCAGTCAGGGGGAAATGTTTTTTTCGCAAAATACAGTGGCCTGTCCGGTGGGTCCCAGCTGTCAGGTGGAGGAATCATTATTTTCCGCGTAATAAGGAGGCACTTCCTTGCTGCGGCTGTGGACCCAGCTGTTAGCCTCTCCACGTACAGTCCACGTCCGATGGAAGTCGTTCCTTGACCACGTTGACCACGCCACGCCGAGAGCACCAGGGCGGTGGACGACGGCGAGGCCTAGGAAGGGGACGACGGGGAGCCGGGGAAGACGCGGCAGTGGAAGCCCGCGCGGAGAGGAGTACGAGGGTTCACTGGTTCGACTGCGGTGTGAGGCTGCCGCTGCCACAGGGCCTGGCCAGCGGTGGGAATAGTAGGGGGCAGCGAGGCCTCCGCGGCAGCACAGCCGGCCACGGGAGGCAGGAGCATGCGGCATGACCGGCGCTGCTTTGGACGGCTGGAGCAAGAAGACCAGAGGTTGAAGAAGCACTATGGCCGTTGGATGGACATCGTACTGTCACTGGAGCTAGAATCATTCATATTGACTAAAGCTGAGACAGACCCCCATCCCAGTCAACTTAGTAGGCCCACAAGTCAGCCTCCCACCATGGTGGGTCCCAGCTAGCAGGGGGAGTATTCATTTTTTTGTGCGTAATAAGGAGGCACTTCCGGTGGGTCCGAGCTGACAGCGGGGGGAACGTTTTTTCGCGAAATACGCTGGCCCGTCCGGTGGGTCCCAGCTGTCAGAGGGGAAACGTTTTTTTCGTGAAATAAGGTGGCCCGTCCGGTGGGTCCCTGCTGTCAGGTGGAGGAATAATTATTTTGCGCGTAATAAGGAGGCACTTCCTTGCGGCCGCCTGGACCCAGCTGTCAGCCTCTCCACGTACTCTTCCGATGGAAGTCGGTCGTTGACCACGTTGACCACGCCGCGCCGAGAGCACCAGGGCGGTGGTCTGGACGACGGCGAGGCCTAGGAAGGGGACGACGCGGAGCCGGGGAAGACGCAGCAGTGGAAGTCCGCGCGGAGAGGAGTACGAGGTTTCACTGGTTCGGCTGCGGTGTGAGGCTACCGTCGCCGCAGAATAACAGGGGGTGTGGGTGAGTAGAGGGATGGCCTGGCCAGCGGTGAGAGTAGTACGGGGCGGTGAGGCCTCCGCGGCATCACAGCCGGCCACGGGAGGCAGGAGCACGCGACACGACCGGCGCTGCTTTGGGCGGCTGGAGCAAGAAGACCAGAGGTTGAAGAAGCACTACGGCCGTTGGATGGACACCGTACGATCACTGTAGCTAGAATCGTTTATATTGACTAAGTTGACAAAGCCCTTGGTACGCGTCAACTTAGTAGGCCCACAGCTCGGATTTGGCAGAGAACATATAGCCCATTTGCGATTTGTAAAAATGTACAACCCATTTTTTAATTCTAATGGAATTTACTACAGCCCATTTACAGTTTGTTAAAAGTACATCCCAACTTCTAGCTAGGACAACGATTAATAATTTCAAACAACCGCTCAAAACAGAATTCAAAAAAATTCCCACATTTTGATGGGATCCGAAATATTTTTATCCGAAATTTCTAGTCAGGTTAAATATAATTTCAAAATAAAGTTGTATTACGTTAAAATCCAACGAAATATTGCGCGCGCAACAAGTAATGAAATTAAAATTTTCAAATTCCAAAAATAATATATTTTTCAAACTAATTATGTGTTTGGTGCATAGTAATTGTCCAGTTATTATAATTACATCCCATTTATTATTTCTTAAAGTCCATTTTCTTGTTAAGCCTAATGCATACCTCCTAGGAAAGTTTGCAGCCGAGCGGGGCGGAGAATAACAAGTTGACCCGGATATTGTGTACAACTGTCAGCCCAGTTGCATTGCTGATGTTGAAAAAAAGGCCTGTGTAGTACAGTACAACCTAACATGGTTACTCAGCCCACATTCAGCGACGCCGGAAAGGCCCAAACAAGGCTTCTATACAACTTTTTGAAGTCACTGAGCTCAATTAATAACTTAAGGAAAAAGTTAGATTACAGTGGAACCTAATTAAAAGCTGTCACGAGCAAATAAATAATTCAACGGGTCCCACTTGTGCGTGTGCGTGTGTGTGTGTGTGTGAGAGAGAGAGAGATAGAGAGAGAGAGATCCATCGGTCGATGCTCGTAAATACATCTTTCAGCCATTTTTTGGGCGCCGGCGGGCAAAAATCGCCCCACTCGGACCCCCAACTCGTCGTTTTTCGTCGGTAGAAGCGAAAATTCCCGCCGGCAACCCCATATGACACCCAGCGCACCGGGGGGCTCCTGGGGGGCTTAATTTCGCCTTTTTGTGGGCGCTGGCCCACCTGCCAGCGGCTCTCTCCTCTCTCCCATCCCCACGTGCTCCCTAGGGCGCTGGCCCACCCACGTGCTCCCTCCTCTCTCTCTTTCCCTCCACACACGCGGGAACCGAACCCCACTCCCGTCCCGCCGCCTGGCACGCCTCGTCGCTGGTCCTCGTCGACGCTGGAGACCTGCTCGTGCCCGACGCCGAGGCGGCGGCCGAGGAGGCCACCACCTTCCGCGCCCGTCCTCCGCGCCGCGGGCGTCGCCGTCGCGGCCTCCACATCCACGGCCGCCACGCCCTGTTCGCCGCTCCCACGCCTTCCGCCGGCCCCGCCACCTTCTCCCTCGAGCACGCGCTGCTCCTCGCCGGCCTGGCCCCCTCCGACGCCCCGCTGAGCCGACCCCTCTCCCCGACAGAGCAGGACATCCGCGCCCGCCTTGTCGTTGGGAAGGAGAAGATCCAGGCGCTCCACATCCGCGAGGACGACGAGCTGCGCCGGCTCGCCTTCTTCGTCACCCCGCGAGCGGGAGAGGAGGAGGAGCAGGCGCACCCCCAGCGCGCACGGCCTGGGCGCGGACGCGCGGCCGGCAAGGCCTGGGCTGGGCGCGGACGCGGGAAGCCAAGGGGCGCGGCGGCCAGGCAGGGGAGGTGCACGCAGGTCCTTCTCCTCCCTCGTCCGCTGATGATCACCAGCACCCCGCTCGTCCTCGTCGGCCCCGCTTCTCGCCTCCTGGGGGCGCGACGAGTGGAAAAAGTCCCGCCCCCAGGCCAAAGTTCTCGCCGGCAGCCCCCCAGGAGGCGAAAAAAATGCCTCCTGAGGGGCTCAACGGCTGGAGATGCTCTAAAAACTTATATAGTTGACACAATCATATAGAACATCATAGCACACTGAACTTGCATACAAAAATTTCACGCAGGCGGCACAATCAGGATGGAAGCAGTGGATCGCTACGGGAAGGGCTATGTTGAAACCAACGAAGTCGTACATAACGGTTCATCGTCTTTATCAACGACGGGGAAATATCTTGAATGTTGTGGAAAGAAAACAGACAGACAACACAATAAGTTCTGCTAGCACATTAAGTTGACGTACAAACCTTTCTAAAAAAAGTTCAGGTACAAAATTAGAATAGGTCATAATCAAATGTACTGGCATATCAGTGCTTCACACCCATAGCTCGGATTTAACTAGTATCTGACAAGATTCAGTTGTTACCTCAAATTAGCGCACATCCAGGCAGCCAGCCCTGCCTCTTCTCCCGAAGAAGCAGTGGCCTCCGCCGCGCGATGGAGTAGGCCATGTGCCATCCATCGTTCCGAGCAACACGGGGAAAGTCTGACGTTGACTCCTGTAATGGACGTCGTCGACGGACCCTGGCACCAGCGGCGGCGGCAGGACTTCGATTGATGGATTGACCACTTCTTCGACATGCACGAACACTCGATACAGGTACATCCCCAACGTGGTCCGCGGCGGCCTTGGTGGCGACGAATAGTACAACCCCGGTTCGTGCACCGGTATCTCAACACCAATCACCTTCGGTATGGTGGACGGCTTCTTCATCCATGCCATAACCGTCAGAGCCCAGCTGTCTGGAGGAACAAACATACTTACGAGCTCACCTCCAAGGTCGTTGATATGCTCGTTCATGGACTCGCTGTTCCAAGCACGTCGAGGCATGCCGTGGAAGGTAAGCTTTGTTAAAACCTTAAGCTCAGAGGGCACCGAGCCCCATCCTGGGTGCCACCGATCAAAGCTCACGAGCGCGCCATCGCAGAACAAACGCCGGGAAGATTCAAACACACGACTGCAGTCGAAAGTTGTCTGGAACCTGATGAAGAAATCAGCCGGTGGCGGACAGACTTCGACGAGCAAGTCACTTATTTGGATGCCGTGCGCAATGCCAAGAGCTTTGACAAGGTCTTCTGGCGAGACGGGAGGCCGGTCGCCGTTGATGGTTACCATCAGCACTTTGCCGGCAAACTGGTCGTCAAGCGCCGCCATGCCACTGTTGAGCGACAGCACGCAGCGACCGAAGGCAGGACGGACCTCAGGATCTCCGGCTCGGAGATCCGCGTTGACCGGCGACATGATAGTGTGCTTGAGTACAGGGATTACAGGAGGGGGATTTGGGGGAACTGGAGTAGGAATCGAGATTCCAGAGGTGGGGGAGGGGCGGGAGACTGGGGATGAAAAGGTAGCATGAATTTTGAGCACGCGCCAATATGCTCTCGGCGCGCAAGCGCACGAAAACACCGGTGGCGCCCACATGTCGGCCTAAGAGTCCTTATTCTTTCTTTTTTGGAGAGCCCGGCCTTTTTTTTCAGGATCTTTTGCGAGCCCGGCCTGAGAGTCATAATTGACCTGTTTGGCATTGCGTTACTACTCGGCCCATATTCAACGACACCTCACTGGCCCAAACAAGTGTACATCATCGAAAAGACACTGAGCTCAAATTATATAACTTGAAAAAAGGAGATATACTCTGAACACTGGAGAATGGTGATGCCCTCATTTAGCCCACCAGTAGTTCGAGACAATAAACAGTTCGAAACAACGATATATACAACATTCAAACACTGACTAGTGACTACTACTGACATAAACAGCAAGACATGATAGTTCATAAGAAGTCTTGCTACACCACCAAAACGCACCCATCTGCAGCGCTCAGACTCTCGTGATCCAGACGAGAATGACATTCTAAACAGAAGCAACTATTACATAGTAAGAGTGACATAGACGAGGATGACCAAATGACAAGGAATATGCATAACAAAAGAAAGAACTACCCATCCAGAACCAGCAGCAAAGACAACAAAGTCATTCGAAGAGATGATCCAACACCATCATAATTTGCAGCCCCGCTTCAGCGACCAGTGATCCGGAGACACCAGTACTCCACCCTTTTGATGGAACAGCCCAATTACCTATCAACCTGAAGGCTTGAACCACATCACTGCCTGTCGTAATTGAGACATCCAAGGATCAAAGTTAATCCGGATGCCTTTGTCATTCTCACCTTCTTTTGGCTGCAGGCTGTATCGTTGACAATCAGGGGAGTTTGCTCCCGAACTCCTAGGGCTCGCTGTGTAGACACAGTTTTCCATAGCAAACAGAGCCTCTCTGCCATCAAGGTCCTTGCCAACGGTGATCTCCTGGTTAATCGGATAATTGAGTCCGAGAAATAGAGAGTGTGAACCAAGGCTGTTACCCGCCTCCAACTAAAAAATCCTAAAGGCCCCAACAAGCTGGTATCCTGCTCATAGATGTAACAACCACTGTCTGGATACTCACGTATTACACGGTGCTTGTATACAATGGGGTTTTTGCAATATAACTTTTCCGGTTCATGTGTCTGAATGATCATCAGTCTTTTGCCGTCGTCTGATCGAGCGAGGAACCAGTTGTGCTTCCCTCTTTTTGGAAAAGGTGGTGTGATTACAAAGGGCAGTAACTGTAGGGACACTGCATCATATCAAAAAGGACATGCATTGTTAATGTAAGATCAGCATTGTTTAGAGTATGAGTAGGATAATGCAAGAAATAGCATTGATATGTCCCTGTTGGAACTGGGAGGAAAATACAGGGAAATGTATACTGGGTTCGAAAATATAGAAGTGCCATGCATGGTTATACTCATGTCTCGCAATCGATTGTTCACAGGAAACTACCATGTTATGTACTCCCTCCGTTCCCAAATATTTATCTTTCTAGGCATTTCAAATAGACACAACATACGGATGTATGTAGACATATTTTAGAGTGTAGATTCACTCATTTTGCTCCGTATGTAGTCACTTGTTAAAATCTCTAGAAAGACAAATATTTGGGAACGGAGGGAGTAATCATGTTCTGTCCTCACAAACAAATTCTTCAAGGTAACTAACAGACCATGCATTGTTATATACTCGTGTTCTGTGGGCAAAATTTTTGTGAGGATATTATTCTAGCCATTGATTGCTGAAGGGCGAATATAGGTATGTACACATGGTAAGCATTGCAGGATTTTACTACTTCCAAATATAGAGTTCTCCATATGCACATTTACTTCCCTAATGTATGGTTAGATGAAACCAACAGTGTGGTGTATGTTTCTACATCATGAAAATGAGGAAACTAACATGGTCACAATCGCATGAATTAACTCATTCCAAATATAGCTGATTTACGGCGTCTCTAATACATTGCCATAGTTCTACTCAAATTCTGCTCAAACAGGGATATGCCAATCATCACAAAAAGTTCAAACAGTGTCATGGCGTCATCATTAACATGAGACGGAAACAACTTACACGCGCCGTCCCAGCAATACGTGGTGCCATCTGCTTTGTCGATCGCGTAGATGATGCCATTGTGTTCAATAGCATCAAAGAAGTGTGTATCAGCTTTGATGATGATCCACTGCGAGCCGAGTTGTCTCCAGCTAAAGAAGGCACCGGCGTAAAGATAGGCGAGTCCGCGGTCGAACAAGGCAATTAGCTTGAAGTCTGCGTAATTCGCATGTCGTGTGGGCATTTGGTAGATTGCAATCTTCTGCAAAACAAGGTCCGTCCAACTGACGTAGTAATCTAGATGACTTGGACCGCGATGGTAATACTCTATATAATCCAACGGAGGAAGGATAATCTCATGGGAGGTCTGGAAGTTCACGAGCACCAACTTTTTACCGTCTTCTCTGAAGGCAGCCATCCAGTGGGAGTTCATGCCGACCCAGTACATACCTCCCAAGAAGTTTCGGGCGATGGTGATCGGATCGATGTCGAGGGAAATGATGTACGGCGACCCACTACATACCTGCAAAGAAGTTTCGACTAATGGAGATGGATTGAAGTCGAGGGGCATCATGCACGCCTCCGTATCATGGTGAGCCAATCTCACAAGACCAGATAGCAGCAAGCAGGGTGTCTTGAAAAGCTTAGGCCTCGCTTCGACGATGGCCGTGTGCATGTCCCTCGAGCATGCAGCTAGCCGCAGGGCGCTCAACATATCCATACACGAACAACAGAGGTCGAGGATGTCACTGGGGAGATTGCTCCAATCGCGGCTCATATGGATGCTGCGCGGTTCGCGTTCGGCCATGGTGGAGTTTGGAAGGGGGCTTGATTTACGGGGGAGAAGGATGTCGGTGCTGGAGCGGCTAGCGAGGGAATAGTGGTACTTGGGGAGGTGAGTGAGGCGACGGTACACGGGGGCACAGTGAGATGGAGACGGAGACAGCGAAGGAGATGGAGATGGAGTGGTGCTATGGGAGCGGAGAGGGAGACGAGGCGAGGCGCCAATGTGCTGTACAGCGGCGGTGACAGACTACACAGTGCACGGGGTTAGGCTGACTTTGGTAACCCGAACACGCCGCCTAGACTAGTGCGAGGCGCAGGGTGTTGTCACTTCACTGTGAGGACCGGATGAATAGTATTTTGACCATCAAGTGTACCACAGTTGTACTACTACTACTGCTACTACTAGTAGGAACATGAGTACTCCAGTATTGTATAGCGGAAATAGGTCTCCCGTGCTAGCATGCCTGTTCACTTCATCGTTCAGGTATCAACCATATTGCGAGCAGAACCAAATTCTCGTGCATGCCCAATCAACACCCTGCCGCGATGCATGCAGTGGTCGTTCTGGTGCATCAAGGACGCCATGCAGATCGTTCCACACTTGAGAAGAGGAAAAATGGAAAGGTAGAACGCGGGAGCAGAGGAAGAGAACGCTGGCTAACGAGGCTGGGAGGGGATCGAGCAGGAAGTTAATGCTCCACGCCTAAAGGTTTTGGGAAAACCTGATTTTCATAAGGTGACTTATACTCACCTAAACGGAGGGAGTATTCCTTAACCAGAGAATGTTGAGTCTCCCACTCACGCGCTCAAAAAAAACTATGACACATTTTTTTATCTGTTTGCATAGGTCCCACCTATCAGGAAGGATGGGCACGTACACGAACAGGTACGACTCATTAGTCTACCCGCATAGCCTTTTCGTTTAGTCTACCTAGCCGTCTAATCAACTGCCTGCATGCCACTTCTCCCATTTACTTCTCCATCGGGAACCGATTCTCCTCGGCTTCTTCACCTCCCCTTCGTCTTCATTTGCATCCAAACCCCACTGCGTTCACATTGTTTTAACCTCTTTAAATAATCATCTACTACCTCAGTTAGACTAGCCATCTAATCCTAATTCTCCAAACCATAGCCCTCCGTTCCAGCAGTTCCAAATGCCGAAAGAGATCGAGATGCAGGTTTTTAGCGTCCAACATGTCCTCGTCGAAGGCTCGATGCGCATAGTTGCCACCGTCACCGTCCACCCAAGGGTTGTTCGACAGTGGATCAACAATGTATCCAACTCCCTCGAAAAGGTAGAGACGAGGGTCATCGGTCTCGATGCAGAGTACACGGAGCGTGCCCCTGGGAAGATCCAGCGCGCCGCCGTCCTTCAGCTGTGCCTCGAAGATGATGTTTTGGTGTACCACATCATACACTCGCCCTCCATACCAGGTGAGCTTCACGATTTCTTGTCTCGGGAGGACGTATACTTCTGTGGGGCAGCCATCGAAGGGGACAAACAGAAGCTGTAGCCGTACAACCTTGATTTGAAAAGCATCGCTGACCTACAAACCAGAATTAAAATTCCTGTAGAAGATTATGATAAACAGACACCATCCCTATTCGACGTAGCAAATTTTGTGCTCGGTACAAATCTTCAGAAGGGTGACGAGACGGTGGCATTAAGGTCGTCTGGATGGGAGAATTATCCCTTGACGTTCGAGCGGATAAAATATGCTGCCCTCGATGCCCATGTGAGTTTCGAGATAGCTGCAAGGTCCAAAGAGCTTGTTGCGAAGCCGTCTCCCACAGAGAACGAGAACAAGAAGAAGAAGAAGAAGAAGAAGAAGAAGAACAAAAGGCTGCACCAGCAGGAGGGCATTATGGATGGATGAACTATTTCCTCTCTTGTAAAAAAAATTATTCCCTCTCGGTGTATATTGATATAGATGGACTATTTCGATGGTGTGCATGTCTTTGGAACAGAGTAGTAGCGTGGGTCCGCTTGACTATAAGGAACTATTTATCCACATATATTGCTTTCTCTGCTACTCCTTCCAGTGATCGGTATGCAGTGCATGTGTCCGTAGACATGACAGCTTGTCCATGGAAGTTCAACTATGGCGACCATCATGTTTCATCTCGCGATTCCCACGACGCCTCTCCAACCCACGGCACCACGCCCCCCGACGTGCGCCTCACCCCTCTCGGCCGCACCGCCCCTCTGCCTTTGTGTGCATGACATGTGGGCCACCTAAAATGCGGCGAGCATCAAGTTTCTACCACAGCCACCTGTGATTCCCACGACGCCGCTCGAACCCATGAAACCACACGTTCCCCGACCTTCGGCTCACCCCTCTTGGCCCCACTGCCCCTCTGCCTACGGGAGCATTACATGTGGACCAGTCACCTATCGGGTCCACATGTTATTGACTCAAAGGTAGGTGTAGTAAGGCGCTGAAGCTCAGTCCCGACGACCCTGAGAGGGAAATGTAACTCGTGCGACAGGGCTTGTGGTGCTCCCGCAGCACGAACTCGTGCCAAACTCGAGATTTGTTTCTTTACTATACATGCACACAACGATTTAATGGACATTGTAATCTCAACATGTGATGGGGAGCTCTAAATTTGAATTTGAAACTTATAAAACGAAAAGATTCAAAACAAATAAACTGGGAGAGAGGGAGTATATCGTAGGATGTGTCCCATACAAAATAAGTCCCCTGGTTTGTCACCGCGAAGATGCGGTTAGAAAGGAGCACAGTGTCTTCCTACTCGTACGGCAACAAATCGGCCGCGGACAGCATGGTCCGCCTTTGACCGCCATGTGCAAGGTTCGTGCTATCTTATTCAATCTCACCGTGGTTCCATCGTACCAATTCATGCGGTGGCCCGTTGCATGGCTGATCCCAATGTTGGACAAAGGTTCTACGGGAACGGTGTCACCGTTGTAAATGTTGTGCAAATTGATGTTGGTACCGTCCCGTACATATGCAAGCCAATCTCCACTCGCACCGAGCCTAACCTCTGAAACAGTGCGCAGGGGGAGAATTAGGAAATGGACACGGAAGTAGTCTTTAGAATGCATTTACTACGTGATCAAACTCATCTTACCTGCTCATCGGAGGAAATCCGAGTGCCCCTCAACGTCGGCATCTCAACGGGCGTCAACTTGCAACTACGGCCATGCCGCGCTGGAGAGACCCCCAAGGAAACATCCTTGTGCGTTCCACAAAACATCAAGATGCATTTGTATGAGTAGTTTATCTTGTGAGAGAAAATGATGAACGAGGGAAGGCCTCTAGAGATAGAGATGGACACTACTACTACCAATGTGCTGGCCCGTGCGTTGCAATGGATCCAAAGTAGTAGAATAATACTTGTTCACGTGCTTGAAACATAAACACTCTAGTTTTGATATACATGTGTCAGCAGACATGACAGCTTGTCCATGGAAGTTGAACCACGGCGACCATCACGTTTCTTGTTTCTACCACTGCCACACCCACACGCGATTCCCACGACGCCGCTCCAACCCACGGCACGACGTCCCCCGACGTGGACATGGATCCTCTGACGTGGCTATTGTTGGAAATATGCCCTAGAGGCAATAATAAATTGGTTATTATTATATTTCCTTGTTCATGATAATCGTTTATTATCCATGCTAAAATTGTATTGATAGGAAACTCAGATACATGTGTGGATACATAGACAACACCATGTCCCTAGTAAGCCTCTAGTTGACTAGCTCGTTGATCAATAGATGGTTACGGTTTCCTGACCATGGACATTGGATGTCGTTGATAACGGGATCACATCATTAGGAGAATGATGTGATGGACAAGACCCAATCCTAAGCATAGCATAAAAGATCGTGTAGTTTCGTTTGCTAGAGCTTTTCCAATGTCAAGTATCTTTTCCTTAGACCATGAGATCGTGCAACTCCCGGATACCGTAGGAGTGCTTTGGGTGTGCCAAATGTCACAACGTAACTAGGTGACTATAAAGGTGCACTACGGGTATCTCCGAAAGTGTCTGTTGGGTTGGCACGGATCGAGACTGGGATTTGTCACTCCGTGTGACGGAGAGGTATCTCTGGGCCCACTCGATAATGCATCATCATAATGAGCTCAATGTGATTAAGGCGTTAGTCACGGGATCATGCATTGCGGTACGAGTAAAGAGACTTGCCGGTAACGAGATTGAACAAGGTATTGGGATACCGACGATCGAATCTCGGGCAAGTAACATACCGGTTGACAAAGGGAATTGCATACGGGATTGATTGAATCCTCGACACCGTAGTTCATCCGATGAGATCATCGTGGAACATGTGGGATCCAACATGGGTATCCAGATCCCGCTGTTGGTTATTGACCGGAGAGGTGTCTCGGTCATGTCTGCATGTCTCCCGAACCCGTAGGGTCTACACACTTAAGGTTCGGTGACGCTAGGGTTGTAGAGATATATGTATGCGGAAACCCGAAAGTTGTTCGGAGTCCTGGATGAGATCCCGGACGTCACGAGAGGTTCCGGAATGGTCCGGAGGTGAAGAATTATATATAGGAAGTCAAGTTTCGGCCACCGGGAAAGTTTCGGGGGTTACCGGTATTGTACCGGGACCACCGGAAGGGTCCCGGGGGTCCACCGGGTGGGGCCACCTATCCTGGAGGGCCCC
Organism: Triticum aestivum; assembly: GCF_018294505.1. Lineage (NCBI taxonomy): Eukaryota > Viridiplantae > Streptophyta > Magnoliopsida > Poales > Poaceae > Triticum > Triticum aestivum. Next base: position 279,305,886 of record NC_057808.1, read on the forward strand.
GTGGGCTGAAAGTGGAAGGGAACCAGCCCTTAGTGGGCTGGGGCGCCCCCCTTGGGCCTCCCCCCATGCGCCTAGGGTTGGGAACCCTACGGGGGGAGCTTCCCCCTTGCCTTGGGGGGCAAGGCACCCCTTCCCCCCCACTTGGCCGCCGCCCCCCCTTTGGATCTGATCTCCAGGGCCGACGCCCCCCCAGGGGGCCTATATAAAGGGGGGGAGGGAGGGAAGCAACCTACAGCCTTGGGCGCCTCCCTCCTCCCCTGCAACACCTCTCTCTCTCTCTCGCAGAAGCTTGCGAAGCCCTGCCGGAGACCCGCTACATCCACCACCACGCCGTCGTGCTGCTGGATCTCCATCAACCTCTCCTTCCCCCTTGCTGGATCAAGAAGGAGGAGACATCGCTGCACCGTACGTGTGTTGAACGCGGAGGTGCCATCCGTTCGGCACTCGGTCATCGGTGATTTGGATCACGGCGAGTACGACTCCGTCATCCACGTTCATTGGAACGCTTCCGCCCGCGATCTACAAGGGTATGTAAATGCACTCCCTTCCCCTTGTTGCTAGTATACTCCATAGATGCATCTTGGTGAACCTAGGAAAATTTTAAAATTATGCTACGATTCCCAACAGCTATCACTGCCTTGCCCTGCTTTTCCTTCGCTGACAGGTGGGACCCACGCTTATGGGTCCCACATGTCAGTGATAGAATGGTAGGATTGTCTGCGTCAGGGGATCCTCATCCCCCCGATGTGCCCCTCATCCCTCTCGGCCCCACCGCTCCTCTGCCTTTGTGTGCATGACATGCGGGCCAGCTGAACTGCGGCGACCATCAACTTTCTACCACAGACACACCCGATTGGACGCGGTTTGCCTGCTCCGCTGCTGTGCTCCGATCCGTACTCCCGCACCATCGAATTTTCATCCAGCGGCTGTGACACATTTCGTCCCGGGCATCAATCCTCAGCTAGAGTACTTATGTACTACAGGTAGTACCCGCCGGTGTGGCCATCTACGCCTCGTAACGCCCCGACGCCCAGCTGTGGCACCCTCGCCACGGCCACGCCACCATCGGCCAGTTCATCTCGAACGAGTGAGTCACGAACCACGCCACCACCATGAGAATGGCATGTGGGCCAGCCGCATTTAAGGTCCGCATGTCATTGACTCATAGGCCGGGCACTAAGCCACTGAAGTTCGGTCCCGTGGGCCCCGAGAGGGAAATGTAACTCCTGCGGCAGGCCTTGTGGTGCTCCCGCAGTACGAGCTCATGCCAAAACTGGAATTTGTTTCTTACTACTACCAACTAGTACTAGTAAGGTACACGTGCATTGCACGCATGAGATTCTGGTGGTTTGTGCATTATGCTTCTACATGTGGAGCTTTCTGGATTCTAACATGTGGCAAAATCTGGTGGAATGTAAGGTTAGGCAAGTTTGATTAACTTAGGTGAGTGTTTGGTTCAAGCCACACCTTAGGCAAGCCACACTAAGGCCCCACATGACATACACACAAAAAATGTGGCAAGATTCCCTTAGGCTTGCCAACCTGTGGCTCTCATTTTGAAGAACTAATAACTTTGCCTAAGCTTAGTTGTGGCAAAGTTAGTCATGAATTATGTTCAACCATGGAGTCTTCTAGATAATACATGTGGCAGAATCTGGTGGATGATATCCAACGGCCAGTAGTGCTCGGATTTGCCATCTTTGTACCGTCGGATTGGCTTTATCCAACGACCAACTTTCAAAGTTTTTCACACACTATATAGGGGGTATAGATATAGATGTGTCGGTCCGTTGCAATGGATCCAAAGTATATCTATTTAGTGGAGTGCACTCCAAACACATTATCTATTTATTTTTCTCTAACCTTCCGTAGCCATGCAACCAAGCCACATAAGCTTCATGGGTGCCCCCCACATCATATTATTCATACTACGTTGATTGAAAAAAATATAAATCACCCAAAACAAGATCTTCCCGTTTTTTGTTCCTACGATGTTGTGCCGTGCACGTACCTACTAGTTGTATAGTGGTAGTACTAGTAATATAGTATTAGGAGTACAAACTTGGTACTAGTAGGAGTAGTACTAGTACGGAATGCTTCTACTCTATCAACGAGCCCCGTCTGACACCAAATTTCTTGGCTTCCGTGCTACAGCTAGATCTTCCCCTCGTTTCTGTTTTCCAACCCGGCGGCGGGCGGGGTGTCGGTTTGCTCAACGACGGTCCCACATGAAAGTGAAAATGCCAGGCAACACGCCTTCCCTAAGCTATGTGTCGTGCCGGATGGGCCGTGTTGTACTCCCGATTCCCGGGCGTGTGGGGGTGCGACGCGAACGCGGCAGGCCTTTTCCTTTTACCAGCAATGTGCCTGTGCGTTGCGACGGATCCAAAGTAGTAGAATAGTAGTATTTGTTCACAAACTTGAAAGAAATCACTATTGTTTTGATATACTCCTAATATATTACTCCCTCCGTACCTAAATATTTGTCTTTTTTGAGATTTCAAATGGACTATCACATACGGATTATATAGACATATTCTAGTGTTTCTAGCAAGATGCCCGCGCGTTGCACGAAGTTGATGGAAAAGGTAAGCACAACTTATAAATTGACAGATGGAGTACTAGTTACAGTGATGCATATAATTAAGCAAAGGGATCGCACATGTCGGCATTGACTGGAACGAGAATGCAACAGCACAATAAGAATTACGGCCACGATGATGCGATCGCAGTGGTGGTTATAGAAGGCAAGAAGAAAGATGGATCCACGAACGTACGACCTCCTCCTCCTCAACTTAGTGCGCCGGGACCGACCGGCGGCTAAGGAGCGGCGGCTTTTGTGGCGAGGTCGAGGTGCTTCTCAGCAAAGGCATCCAAGGCTTCTAGCCGGTTGAGGAAGGCCAATGTCGTAGCGTCCTCACTGGCCTTGTAGATACCTATGTACACGATTTGCTCGTACACGTGGATGTGTAGGTCGACGAATTCTTGCAGGGCGAGGCGCCTCGCGGCGAGCGCAACCTCCAGGTGGACATTCTTCGTGGCGTCGGCGGGCAGTCGCAGGGCCACCAGTGCTTGAAAGAGGTTCCGGCCATGGAGGCCGATTAGGGTGGCAGGCAATGAGGAGCCCGGGCGCGCGGGCTGGAGGAGTACGGCGATGTCGTCCGCGAGCTTCTTGAGGACGGTGAACTTGTTGCTAGTGGCAACGATCATCTGGTCCAACTGAGAGTCGTAGTTGGCGTCGACGGCGGCCATCCACCAGCCGGTCTCCAACACCGTCTGGAGACGATCCTCGGCGCCATGCCGCAGGCCGGCGTCGTGGACCATCTGGCGCAGCCGCTGGTCGCTCACGCGCATCGCCGCCATGGGTCTGGAGTGAGCTCTTTTGCGCTTAGTGTAGGTGCTTAGGCAAATGCTTAGGTGCGTACGATGTGGTAGATGCATTGGAATGGAGGGGCGCCTTTATATGAGGGCAATGAGGGCAAACTGTGTTGCATTCACATCATGCAGCCTCTTTTCCCGGACCTCCTCCCATTACTTCCCTCATGCATTAATTGAAGGAGGATGCATTGGCCGTTCAACATATAGAGAACCGCTACTCCCTCCCTCGTCTGCATTAAAGCCGTATCGGGAACTGCGCTGCCCGCAGTCAAATCGAATACTCCCTCCGTCTAGGTGAGTATTAAGTCATCTTACGAAAACCAAATAGTAAACACATAGGCGTGGTGCATTAACTCTCACGTTGTTTCTTATTTTTTGACATAAATAGAGGAATCAACCAAGAAGAGATGTGGGGCTTGTATGCTTTTAATGACTTGAGACTATCAAACATGACATGCAGTGGTCAGTTCGTTGCACAAGAACAAATACAACCCACGTCAGCACACACGCATCTTATATAGCATCACATCCAATGGCTATAAAAGATGAATGAGACCAAATTATATCTCATCTAGATGAGTTCTAGCAAAACTGTATTAATAATACTTAGTACTCCTGCGCCATGTATCATATATTAGTATCATGTAGTACTTTATTTATTGCCATGTATGACACATAGTACTCAACTCTCTCTCTTTCTTCATTTAATTCTATGACACCTCATCAAAATTGCTAAGGCTAGTACCATTACAACCAGCCTTAGCAAATACTAAACATTAAGTTCTCTCGTTTTCCTCTCCACCTTGGTCACCTAGACGGAGGGAGTATACTGCGCGGGCTTTTCCTGCGCGGTAGGCGGGGCAGTTCCGCCTAGTCGGTTCGACAGAGACGCGAGAAGACGAGGGAGTAGGCTGCTGCAAACGTAGGGCTGTGTGATTTGACAGCGAGTTACTGCTGGACAGGTGGGGCCCCGTGATTTGACTTGCCATTATCATTTTAACTGCGGCGCTACGACCGGCGTGAGTCTCCCGATTCCTGACCACCTCCATACAGGTGCCTCTCCCAATGCTCCACCATGTAGTAGAGGCTGGCTCTTGCATGAGAGCCCACTTCTCCACTTTTTCCTTGCCTCTCTTTCCTCCACATATGCAAAAATGCCATGTAAAGCGCACTATTGTACTTACTTGCTCCTACAGGTGCTTAAGCTTGCCACATAGGCATAAAGTCTGATGTGGCAAGTTAATCAAGAAGAGAGAGACTAGTTTGGTGACCCAAGGAAGAAACGGTGCTAAGCGCGTGTACCTAGGTGAAAAGACAATTTTGAGTCTATAGCTAATTAAATGAAGCAAACTTAGCAACACCATTTCATTGGAAGAGGTCACTCCTTGGCAAATGCAATAAATACTAGTACTCCCTGTGTCCCATAATATAAGAACGTTTTTGGCACTACACTAGTGTCAAAAACGTTCTTATATTATGGGACGGAGGGAGTACGAAGAAAGAGATAGAGAGAAGTAAAAAAAATACACTTATAGCCAACCTTATAGCCAAAACCTTGTTGTAGTATGAGTGACTAAGTGATGACTATGTATGACATGCCAACATCAGATAGCCTAACGCACCATGTTAAATCTCCAAGGGCGCGACCGCACGAGCGACGCGACGGTCGTGGTAGGCGCGACCATGATACGGGCTGCTGGCAGCCCTTGGATCTGAGATCAAACGGTCGCATGCTAAGTTGCTGAAAATTTGCAGAATAACCCTCCAGGATAGGATATTCACCCATAGGTCTAGAATCACGCCATGCAACCGTTCGATCTCAGATCCAAGGGCTCTCGGAAGCCCGTATCATGGGAGAATGGAAAGCCACTACCCTGCCGTTCGCACGCTGGCAGTTCGCTCCTACTCGTCCCCGCACGTCCTTCAATACTACGGCGGTTCGCTCCTAGTCGTCCCGTCCATTCACATTACGGCAGTTCCACTAATCCTAACCCTCCTCCCAAATCCATGGCGTCCCAAATCTCCACGATCGGCGGTGAGTACAAGGTTAGAACCATCACCGGCGATGAGTTCGACGTCATCTACACCCGTTCTTCCGCGACGGTGAAAGGATGCCTTTCTCGCTTCAGACGCATGTTCGAAGACTCAGATGATGAGTGGGTCGCTGGGCTAGATGTTGAGTACACCACAGTCCTGGGACGAGAGAAGGATCTAAAGGACGAAGAGAGGAAGAAGCCCGCCGTGATCCAGGTTTGCGTGCATGACTTATGCTTGGTCTACCACATATGCCATGCCGACGTTGAGTGCCAGGATTTTAAGGACTTCCTCGAGAGCAACCTAGTCAAATTCGTTACTGTAGACTTTGGTAACGACAAAGAAGTCCTGCGTCGGATAGGCCTCGTTGTAGGCAACACCTTCGACCTCCAGAAGAATCGGCTGGTGTCCTCTCGTCAGCCTTCAATGCTGACCCTGGCAGGAGCCATGGTTCATCCTTCGTACGGTAAACTGGAGAAACCTCCATACACGTTTCATCGTCATGCATGGCAGCGGAATGTACTAGATATAGACCACATCCACTACGCTGCAATGGATGGCTACCTTTGCTTCAATATCTACAAGGGTTGGATGAAGAGCAACAGCCAAGTGTGCGGTTCAAGCAAAGAAGTATCGGCCAAGAGGAAGAGGGACAAGGACGAAGTCGAGGACGTGGACGAGGACTCCGAGTAAGGTGGCAGTGTCGTTGCTCATGGTGGTTCTAATGCAGTGTCTACCGGAATAGTTGCAAAGTTTAATTTCAGGTGTGCTTAATTTAATTTGAGGGGTGTGTTGTGCTGAGCCCCCAGCAGAACTATGTTATGTTTCTTCTTGTTACTTTAACTCTTCAGTACGTACATACTAGTATTTCTTACATTTCATCTTTTAGTTGGTATAGTACTACCACTCGTTTCTTCACATTATATACGTACAATATATATGGCCAACATCATATAGCCAGCAGTTTAGTTGTCAAAGAATTTCAGGGTGCTTAGTTTTGTCAAAGAATTCCAGGGTGCTTAGTTTTATTTGAGGGGTGGGTTGTGCACTTGTGCTGGACACCATTATTGTGACAAGCCTTTTTAATAGTACTATATGCATAATTTGGCGACGAGCGCTCTCTATATGTACCACCTTTTTTTTAATTTCAAGTTTTGCTCCATGGCGCAATCCATCGATACTACTACTGTACAAAAGTGGAGTATATACATTTTTTAAAAGGCTAGAGGGCGGGGCAGTCTAGCTCGGTCGGTTTCACGAGAGGCGAGGGCCTTTGTGATTTGACGGCTCATTACTGCTGTCAAATCGAATAGTACTGCGCCGCCCGCTGCACGCCCGGCGCCTCCATTAAACCCCTCCGTTAAACCCGCATGCAAACCGAGAATCCTACTCCTGCCACACGTCCGTTCATGAGCGGGCCGGAATTAAACGCAACACCGGCCGAGCTCCTCCCGTCCGCCCTCAGTTTAAACGAGGCCAGACGCCGGCCAAGCTCCTACCGTCCGCCCTCTATTTACACGAGGCCAGACAGACAGCGGGCAAGAATCGCACCCCTCCGCCGCTCCCCCATCTCCTCCTTCACCATTTTCTCCACTCTTCCGATGGCTTCCGATGAGCCGTTCTCCGGCATATTACCCGGCTGGGTGGCCCGCCGAGCCCTCCGGATACGGGCGAGGCCGCTCGGTGCTTCACCAACCTCGCTTGGCCCGACGGAGCCAGTTGCCGCCCCAAGCAGGCGCGTGGTTCAGCAACTCGCCGCTCCAGTTCAGCTCGATGAGGAGTGGCGAGTTGCTCCACGCCGGCACGGCGGCTAGCACGCCGGTACGGGCGCCGTCGCTGCCGCGTCGTACCGCGCCACCAGTGTCTGCGGTGGCCGCGCCTCCCGTGTCTGTGGGCGCGCCTCCCGTGCCTGCGGCAGCGCCATGCAGGCAGAGACAGAAGCCGGGTGCGTGGAGAGCGACGAGTCGGTGGCCAGCTTCTCCGTGTCCGCCGCCATCATCGAGGAGAAGTAGAACACGGGAGGCCGCCGCCACTTGGGACCCATGAAGGCCACCGCCGAGGCGACGACCGCGGATTTAGGTGGTTTCTTTGCTGCTTCGTCTCTTCCGAGGACCTTCGTCGACCCCGCAAGTGTCTGACGGACATGAGGAAGACAAAGGGATCCGCGGGCGGCCATTTAGAACTAAAATAAGTCTAGATACATCCATTTCTAGGACAAGTATTTCCGGAGGGAGTATTAATTATACAAGAGAGCTGGATTGGCACCTCTTATTTCATGTAAATGTAATGAAATCCATCATGTTTATACGAAGATCCGGTTTTTTTATACGAAATCCTTCATGCTTATATGAAATCAGTCCGTGTTTGCACGAATTTCATCTGGTTGGTTAGAGTTGTAAAAATGTATGCCGCTGGCGTTTGATGTCGTCCTCCGCTTAAGGAAGCGGGAGGAAATTTGCCGGCTGCCGTTGGAGATGCTCTTTATGCTGGAAATAATAGAGTGACATCCAATCCATTTGAGTTAATTGCCTGTATGATTGTCCCTCTATAAAAAGTTAATTGCATATACAGTGTACACGTGACTTGCAGGGTGGCTACAGCTTCGTACAGAAAGTTAAAAGAAACAAGTCCATCCTTAATCTTGTATTCTAAGTACTCTGTGGGTTCCACTGTCAGTACAGTAGCGAAAGAAGTATATATTAAATAAGTAGAGTAATATATAATATAAAAATATAAAGTTAAAAGACAGAATTCGAACTCATGTCATCGCGTTGCGAGCATCCGGCGCTAACCAGCCCAGCACATTTTTGTTGTAGACCATGCTGGAGATATATCTCCATGTCTACTCTTATATATACTCCATTCGTTCCTAAATATTTGTCTTTTTCAGATTTCAAATGGACTACCACATACGGATGTGTATGTAGACATATTTTAGAGTGTAGATTCACTCATTTTGCTCCGTATGTCTTTTCAGGAAGGGGTCAGATTTGTCCTTGATTTATTTATGAGGTATCCAGATGGCACTGCACCGCCAAGAAAAGAGGGTAACATCAAAATTATGGACTACTTTTTTGAGTATGTTGGTAAGGTCCGGTCATAGTCACTTGTTGAAATCTCTAAAAAGACAAATACTCCCTCCGTCCGGAAATACTTGTCATCAAAATGGATAAAAGGAAATGTATCTAGACGTATTTTAGTTTTAGATACATCTCTTTTTATCCATTTTGATGACAAGTATTTTCGGACGGAGGGAGTAGAAAACAGAGTTGGTGATGATGGTGTGCGTGCCATCCTGCAATATAGGCCGTCGGATTTATATCTAACGGATAGGAAAGAAACTATGGCAATTTTGCAAAAATATACCCACACGTCTCTCCACGTTCGCAAATAAGGCCTTCCCTCGTTCAACCTTTTCTCTCACAAGATAAACTACTCATACAAATGCATCTTGATGTTCCGTGCAACGCACGGGCAGCTAGCTAATTTCTTTTAAAATAGTTGCTGCGATAATTGGGTTGAAGTGATATATTTTATGTCTGCCCCGAATGATTTCAGATTCACTAGTAGTAACAAAGAAAAGGTTGCCTTGTTAATTAACAGAAAACAGGGTGAAAACTATCACATGAGGCCGGTAAAAACAAGGCACACTGGGTTCAGCGTCATCGTCACTACAGCTGTGCGCGCGCGAGAAGTCTACATATCGAGGGGGCTACCGAGCGAGGCACCGAGACACAATGTTTGAGAGAGAAACCAATTGACAGATTATGATCAGATCGAGTTGTCACCCTTCTGCTGTCATTGTTGGGGGGGAGGGAGAGAAAGACGTATCGAGAGTGTGCGCGGTAGGCACAGAGGCACAACTAGCGAGTGTGTGTGTGTGTGTGTGTTTGAAAGAGGAGTAGATAGATTATTATCAAGATCGATGTGCCACCCTACTCCTTCGGTGCCGGGTAGTGTGTGTGTGTATGTTTGAGAGAGAAGCCAGTCGATAGATTAGTATCAAGATCGAGGTGTCACCCTACTCCTTCGGTGTTGGGAAGTGTGGGTGTGTGTGGGGGGGGGGGCAGTGACACTCACATATCTCTACTCTTATAAAAAAACAGAGTTGGTGATGATGGTGTTCCTGCCATCCTGCAATATAGGCCATCCGATTTATATCCGACGGACAGGAAGGAAACTATGGCAATTTTGCAAAAAGATACCCACACCCCTCTCCGCATTTGCAAATAAGGCATTCCCTCGTTCATCCTTTTCTCCCACAAGATAAACTTCTCATACAAATGCATCTTGATGTTCCGTGCAACGCATGGGCATCTTGCTAGTAGGGAGAAGGAGTTTGTGTGACACATATCTAGCTATATTAAGGGATAGGTAGATAGCATATGTGTGAGAGACATTATTATACTTTGAGACATTAGTGGCTGTGGGTGGGCGGAATTAAAGGGGTGGGCGTGTTAGACATAGAGAGCGTGTGTGTTTCTGTGTGAGAGACTTGTAGGACGGGGTAGAAAGACGAATTTAACCCTGACGGAGGGAGAGAAATACACGAAGTGCGCGTGTGTGATTCCGATGCCCACAGGGAAATGAGATATGTATGCGTGTGAGAGAGATTGCACAATTCATTCACGTATCACTATCTAGCGATCGTGGACGTGCATCGCTTGAACATAAGTCAATATCTACTTCGTATCGTGGCCAAAGGTACAATATCGATTCAACGCTATAAAGATTGGACACTCACATATCACATTTTTTTCTATTTAAATAAACCTTTTCAGTTGTGCATGCCAAAGTTACAGTGATGTTTCTTCAAACAACCAATGTAGCTATCATGTATATGCACCATTGTTACTCTTGCATTCAAATTCATTAGTCTTGGATGATTTAAGTTTCTATTTTGAAGTAATATATGTAATATTCATATATGAATTCAACGGGTACGCAATTTATGAAATGGAGGCTATGTAATCATATGAGGTAACACTTTTAAGTAGCTGACTACAATATCCATTTCTTTTTGTGCGCCTCTACACTAACACGTCAATGCATTATGTTTAAAGTAAATAACCAATGGCACTAAATTATCTATTTACACGAGAAATACATAGGCTGAGCGTTTGATCCCTTTTTTGTGAACGCGCCACTACACCCGTACGATTGGCCGCGCCCGTGTGAACGTCCAAGTTATCGGCGCATCATCCCGAGTTATTGTCTTTTTTTCTGGGGTGGACTTCACACCAGTTATTAACTGCTGACGCGTGCCCCGTGTACACAGTCTAGCATGACCTTCCCGCTAGCACGGTCCAAAATTAGTTGAAACTGGATACGAACGATCCCGCGGGCGGCAAAATCTCCCGCCTCCTTCTAAAATTTCCGCCACCTTAGTCTTTAGCATGCGAAATCCCCCTTTTGTCCTTGGTGCACGGAGACCAACAGTTACAATACCGCCCTCATCTACATGATAGGTCGGGGCTGCTTTGGTAACTTCCGGTTCCCCCACTACACGGCACCCCCATTTCCTCTCCCCCTCCCGCAAAAACGACTAACTCCACAGCACCAGAGCATCTTACATCACGCCGTCCGTACTTCATCGCCCTTTCTCCCCTCCCCTCTCGAAACCCTAGACTGCTCATCCACCGGCGTACCATAGCCCATTCACTGCCAGCGGCGTCCACCTCGCCGGATCTGCTTCTGCGGCCGCATCTACCCCTCCCACCTCCCCTAGAAACAAGTAGACTGCTCATCCACCACTGTACCACAGCCCATTCAGTGCCGGCCTTGTCCACGGCGCCGGATCTGCTTCGCCGGTACTCTCGTCAACCGCCGCGCATCTGCAGCGGCTCATTCGTACTCCCCACCGGAGACGCTTCGTCCACACCCCCCGGAGCCGCCCCACCGACGCCCCCGTCGACGGCCTCTGATCCTCTTCGCCGACACCTTCCTCAACCCTACCGGAGCCGCTTCGCCGACACCTTCCTCAACCCTACCGGAGCCGCTTCGCCGACACCATCGTCAACCCTACCGGAGTAGCTTCGCCTATACCATTCTCAACCCTACCGGGGCCGCTTTGCCAACTCACAAGTCCACGGCCTCAGATCCGCTTCCTCGCACCCTCATCCAACCTACCGGAGCAGCTTCTGACGCCCCGTCCACGGCCGCAGATCCGCATCGTCGACACCACCCTTAACCCAACCACCGGAGCAGCTTCTGACGCCCCGTCCACGGCCGCAGATCCGCATCGTCGACACCATCCTTAACCCAACCACCGGAGCAGCTTCTGACGCCCCGTCCACGGCCGCAGATCCGCATCGTCGACACCATCCTTAACCCAACCACCGGAGCAGCTTCTGACGCCCCGTCCACGGCCGCAGATCCGCGTCGTCGACACCATCCTTAACCCAACCACCGGAGCAGCTTCACCTACGCCCTCGTCCACGGCCACAGATCCGCTTCGCCCACACCGTAGTCCACCCTACCGGAGCCGCTCCACAAACACCCTACTCGACGGTTCTAGATCTCCTTACCGGACCCCGACAGCCAGCGCAGCGTCATCACCCTCGACGTTTCTAACCTGATTCCCACCGTCTGGAGAGATGCCAAGCACCCGCCACGGCCTAGGTACTTGTCACCTTTAAACCCGTCCAGCATCACCTGCCCGATGTACTTCAAATATACTAACCGGTCGCTGTTACCTGTTATGCAGCTGGCAAAAACTACAAGGACGATGTTTCTTCTGGATCTAACAGCTTGGCCAACCAAGATCCTGGACTGAGGCATTGCTATGATCTTGTAAGCGCGTCTCTCTCTCTTGTATTGTTCTGTGCCTGCCAGCGTGCTTTGCTAGGATTTTCGACCAGTAATCCCTTTGTGCAGACAATGATTTCTACTACTGGCTGCTAAATTAGATATGTAGATGTCATACATGATACTACCTCGTACCTCCGTTCCTAAATATAAGTCTTTCTAGAGATTCCACTATAGGCTACATACGGAGCAAAATGAGTGAATCTACACTCGAAAATGCATCTATATACATCTGTATGTGGTCCATACTGGAATCTCTACAAAGACATATATTTAGGAACAGGGGCAGTACATTACACAAAATCGTAGGTGGCATGTAGGAATTCCAGTGCACTACATTAGGCTCCCTTAGAGTGCCTGCTAGTCCAGCATACAGAGTCATGGCTAGTTTATGGTACGCACACAATCGTTAATTGGTGGTTTAAATATGCGCAAGGGATATGCAATGTAGTATCATGTAGAGATGTCTGAAATTAGCCGTGTCAACTTGCAGATAGGGTTACACAATGAAAAAGTACAAGATGTATGTGGCAATTTCATGGAACATCGCAAAAAAAGGAGAGGCAGCGGTGAGCCTATACAGTGTGCTATGGTACGTCACTCCTCCATTGCAATCATCGTGACATGTTATTTGTATGCCAGTTCTATTAGCCAAGTTTCTTAGGGACAGTTATTACGAGTTATCCTAAGAAAATAAGCACCTGTGAATATAAGCTCCATGTAATAAGCCAACCAGTTCTTTTCATTGCGTTTTCAGCTTATCTTTGGTATGATCAGTGGAAAGTCTAGATTGCATTATATTTTTTTCATTTTGCTGCCCATATGGAAATTAATTTGACTTGCAAACATCACAAATTGAACCCAGTGCAGTAATTAATATGATAGGAAAACAGACCATCACTATTTGCTCAAAATGCAAATACAAAGATACCATCTACTTGGCACAATCTACTTTGGTCAATGTTTTCCATAGAGATCCCATTGCCTAATTTAAACGAAGAACGCATGACCCACATTTAAATGAAGAACAATTATTTATTGAAATTCGATGGTCCAAGTGGCTGGTTATTATCGTATAGCAGCACCACCTGAAAGCATCATATAGCAGCAGCAGCTCATAGCAACTCATCATACAGCAGCAGCAGTCTGCAATTCATCATATACCAGCAGCAGCTCATAGCAATTCATCATATAGCAGCAGCAGGAGCAGCTCATAGCAATTCATCATATAGCAGCAGCAGGAGCAGCTCATAGCAATTCATCATATAGCAGCAGCAGGAGCAGCTTGTAGCAACTCATCATATAGCAGCAGCAGCAGCTCATAGCAATTCATCATATAGCAGCAGCAGCAGCTCATAGCAACTCATCATACAGCAGCAGCAGCTCATAGCAATTCATCATATAGCAGCAGCAGGAGCAGCTCATAGCAATGCATCATATAGCAGCAGCAGAAGCAGCTCATAGCAATTCATCGTATAGTGGATCAGAATGAAAATTTGGCAAAAAATCAGAGGAGATCCTCACCTTGTTGGATGAGCTCATCCTTCAACAGCACCTCAAGGCCATGGCCTGGGAGGAGGGGAGGGGGAATAAGGTGCCTTCTGCCGCAGTGTGGCATCAGCCGTAGTTGTGCAGCGCCCGCCGGAGTAGTGCGTTGGACGAACCACAGTGGAGCAGCTGCTGGAGACCATGAGAATGAGGGGCGGCGCCAGAGGGAGGAGCAGCCAGGGAGATTTGCCCCTACCCGCCGGCCATGTAGCCTAGCTGGACATAGCATCGTCGAGGACCAGGCCAGATGGGACCAGTGGCGACGGCTCGCTGGAGGAACCCTAGTGCTGCAGGCAGGGGATCGAGGTAGAGGGAAAGGGGAGAGGAGATGCAAGCGGGCAGGGCAATGAATGCTTGCGTGTTTGTTTTTACTTGAGGGTCAGGTGTGACACGGGCGTCAGCAGTTGCATTTTGAGTGTAATATAGGCAGACAACAGAGTCATTTCACTATTCCCCTTCCCTTCAATTTTTAGTGAGGTTCTACCCGAAACACCCCCCTCCAAAGCGAAATTAGTTAAGCCCAAGCCCATAACTCAAAAATGACTTCTTTACATCTTTTATGGCTTATTTTGACAATATGCCCTGAAAAGGCGGAATCGAACTGGCCCTTAACCTGCAATTCAATTGTGCGTGCAATGATGAATCACTCCTGCCTGCTATCTGTACATTTAGGCATCATCATACATGGCATAACCTAATACATGTGCATTCCATTGTAGAATCTGGAATATGCAATGTTTATGTTAGTTCATACGTTGCACATGATGTTTAAATGCCCCTTAAATCTGGTCAGTCAAGTGATGGTCTTTAAGCCTCCTTCTTTGCTTCTTTTCTTGATATGTAAGATTTGCTCACACATCTGTTCAATTGCTTGTTTGCATCAGCCAGCCATACTAGGACTGTTTGCTTTGATTACTTGCTGTTCTTGACCTAACACTCTAACAGAGCTTGTCAACGATTTAAACACTAAGGGCTGCTGTAGTGGGGCCTTGTCTAACTCATAGGTGACATAAAGGTTTGGCTGTACACTACAGTAGGCTCTCCAAGAGTACCTGGAGATCCAGTTCGAAGGTATGCCTAGTTTTTACATAGTGCAGACATAGTAAATGCTCATTTCATTGTGTGCAAGTGCAAGAGATGCGGCATGTTTCATTATGTGGTGTTGTTTTGTTATAATCTCATCCTTTTGTGTTCACAGACTGGAAAGTATGCATATTTATCTTCCAAGGAGACGAGTAACTAGTTTGTGTCACCTTGCAGAGGGGGTGCAATGAAGATAAGATTGAGGATTTCCAAGTACAAGATGTTAGGAAGGAGCCTTGCAAGAGAAGTAGGAGCTGCGCTGAGCCTCTTCAACCTGCTAAGGTAAGTCACTGTATGCAACTCAACAGTTCAATTCCTTGTTTGTTTCAGGCATAGTTAATTTTCTCTTTTCAATTGCTTTATTTGTCCTCAGTTAATGAGATGCCCAAATAATCATGCCTGATGTTCGGTACTTGTATCACTATTAGTTGACATAATTAAAGGCCTTACCATTTAATTACTCTGCCGAAGTGTGCCTGAAGCTTTGAAGTCTATTAACCAACTATTATTGCATGAGGCTCACAATCTAGTTTATACTACGCTAATGATTGCATAGTTTTGCCTGCTGTAGTATGTTTGTATGAAACCCTCTGCTGTTCATTATGCTCCCTAAGACTTTAATTGAGGCACAGAATGGCCAACTGCTTGCTTACTTATACGCAACGTGCTGTCTAAATTTGTAACTTGTCTGTGTTTTCGATTGGGCCCCAACATCATGCTCCTCTGGTGAGCTAAGAGGGATTTCTGTATGCAGGCTGCACAGACTATCTTTTTTATAATTTTTAAAATATCACCTGCTTATGCTTCATGACGTGTAACATTTTTTTTGAAAGTGACGTGTAACATTATTGTTAGTCCTGTTTTGCCATGTAGTACAAAATAGTGTCTTGTTCGCTTCACTGTTGTAACTATATTTTTGCCCTAGTCATGTGTACTTACAGAAACATTTCAGGATGAAGTGACATCAACACAAAGATCTGCGAGCAGTGCGGCATGGCCGTTACCGAATGATTATGGATTGGAATTGGAATGTGCTGATGTTCTCGAGCATCAACTAGAGGTGGCAAGACAACGTGTACATGATTGTCAACGTATAATCAACAAGTTGAGACTGGACATGCAGGTATTAGATGCAGGAGTCAAAAAATGAAACAAGACACTGAGGTAACCATGAAGGAATTGGAGATTTTGCAGACTGAAATTTGTGCTATCTGAATCCGGCCAATCCTATTTTCTGAAGAGATTATAGTTCAAATGGAGTTAAGTTGATGCGCGTCCATGATGTATGAGCTGTATTTGCCCAGTGTATGTAATTTGCTGTTTGTGTATGCTTTATTATCACCTGTGCCGAACCATAATGCTCAGTGGGTATAATCGGCTGTAATTTCTTTATTGTATAGTGTAGGATTATTCTACCTTTCTATGCCTTGATCTCTTTATTGTATAGTGTATGCTTTTAGAGGTGATAGTATTGACTAGGATAATTTTTTGAATATGCTATATCGTTCAAACGGGGGCCAACTCGCCCGACCATGGCCCTTCACGGGCCGTCGGATCCATGGGCCTTCTACGTCTCGTAGGATCCATGGGCCTTCTACGTCTCATAGGATCCATGGGCCTTCTACGTCTCGTAGGATCCATGGGCCTTGTACGTCTCGTAGGATCCATGTGCCTTCTACGTCTCGTAGGATCCATGGGCCTTCTACGTCTCGTAGGATCCATGGGCCGCCGACTCATTTATGGGTCTTGTACGGGCCTTTAATGGGCCGTAGACGGGCCTTTAATGGAAATCGTACGTTTTATGGGCTGACCATAACGGGTCGTTAATAGGCCGTATTTGGTGATGCTATGAAAATGGCCCAACAGACTAACGGTCCACAAACGGGCCGACTGTAACGACGGGCTGAATTTGGCCCACAAGCAGAAAATGACAGTAACGGGCCGTAAGTAACCGAATGCTGCAAATGAGCCCAAGAATAAATGGGCCCTCAGAAGGCCGAAAGTTAACTTGGGCTGGAAACGGCCCAACGGAATAACGGGCCGTTAATGGGTATAAAGTGATACACTGTTCATTACGGGCCAGTTTCACCACGGGCCGTTAATGGGTGTAAAGTAATACACTGTTCATTACGGGCCAGTTTCAGCACGGGCCGCTAATGGGCCAAGAGTTACAAAGGGCCTCATATGGGCCGAAAGACGTCATGGGCTATACATGGGCCAGAAGTGAAAACGGGCTGGAATCATATTGGATGGCCCAGATGACGCTACTGGGCCTAATTCGGATAGGGCGTAACGGGCCTTGGGTTAGCGGGCTGTGAATGGGCTATATGCGAACAGGCCGTTAACAGGCTTTCCATGGGCCGGCCCGCCAGCTTTTGACCAAGTCAAACGGGCCGGTCTTTTCAGAGGAATGGGCCACTGTTGGGCCGTGCCACGTGTCGACGTATCATAGGCGCCTTCTGTCCAGTGAGTGGATGACATCTGTCCCAACGATGAGCCGACACGTGTTTCCTCTAGCCAATGATGATTTTACACGTGGAAAATCCCCATTGGTCGGGGCTGTTAACGGGTTATCGGATCCAAAACCCGACCTGATAGCTTAACGGCGTTCCGTTATGGTGGATGCCACGTGTTGGTCACCCTTGACGAAAGCACTTCTGTGACGCGCGATTTATCGTCATGGAAGTGGACACTTCCGTGATGATAATTTTGGTAATGTCATGGAACACTTCTACGACAGCACAGGTATGACTATCTTGATTCTGTCATAAATTTGTCATGGATGTACATGCATGAAAAAAAACGCGACCTACTGTGACAAACACGTATCATCACGGAAGTGTATTTTTTTTTGTAGTGAAAGTTGGAGAAACTGACACCCGCCAGCCACCTGTGTGCAAAGCACGTCGGTAGAACCAGTCTCGCGTAAGCGTACGCGTAATGTCGGTCTGGGCCGCTTCATCCAACAATACCGCCGAACCAAAGTATGACATGCTGGTAAGCAGTATGACTTATATCGCCCACAACTCACTTGTGTTCTACTCGTGCATGTGACATCTACGCATAAAACCAGGCTCGGATGCCACTGTTGGGGAACGTAGTAATTTCAAAAAAATTCCTACGCACACGCAAGATCATGGTGATGCATAGCAACAAGAGGGGAGAGTGTTGTCCACGTACCCTCGTAGACCGAAAGCGGAAGCGTTAGCACAACGCGGTTGATGTAGTCGTACGTCTTCACGATCCGACCGATCAAGTACCGAACGCACGGCACCTCCGAGTTCAGCACACGTTCAGCCCGATGACGTCCCTCGAACTCCGATCCAGCCGAGTGTTGAGGGAGAGTTTCGTCAGCACGACGGCGTGGTGACGATGATGATGTTCTACCGACGCAGGGCTTCGCCTAAGCACCGCTACAGTATTATCGAGGTGGACTATGGTGGAGGGGGGCACCGCACACGGCTAGAAGATCAAATCAATTTTTGTGTCTCTATGGTGCCCCCGTATATAAAGGAGCAAGGGGGAAGGTGCGGCCGGCCAGGAGGAGGCGCGCCAGGAGGAGTCCTATTCCCACCGGGAGTAGGACTCCCTCCCTTTTCCTTGTTGGAGTAGGAGAGGAGAGCGAAGGAGAGAGGGGAAAGGAAAGGGGGGGCGCCGCCCCCCTCCTTGTCCAATTCGGACTTGGGGGGGAGGGGCGCGCAGCTGCCCCTTGGCCGCCTCTCCTCTTCCACCAATTGGGCCCATGAGGCCCAATAGCCTCCGGGGGGGTTCCGGTAACCCCCCGGTACTCCGGTATATATCCGATAACCCCCGAAACCATTCCGGTGTCCGAATATAGTCATCCAATATATCAATCTTCATGTCTCGACCATTTCGAGACTCCTCGTTATGTCCGTGATCACATCCGGGACTCCAAACAACCTTCGGTACATCAAAACTCATAAACTCATAATATAATTGTCATCTAAACTTTAAGCGTGCGGACCCTACGGGTTCGAGAACTATGTAGACATGACCGAGACACGTCTCTGGTCAATAAACAATAGCGGAACCTGGATGCTCATATTGGCTCCTACATATTCTACGAAGATCTTTATCGGTCAGACCGCATAACAACATACGTTGTTCCCTTTGTCATCGGTATGTTACTTGCCCGAGATTCGATCGTCGGTATCTCAATACCTAGTTCAATCTCGTTACCGGCAAGTCTCTTTACTCGTTCCATAATACATCATCCCGCAACTAACTCATTAGTTGCAATTCTTGCAAGGCTTAAGTGATGTGCATTACTGAGTGGGCCCAGAGATACCTCTCCGACAATCGGAGTGACAAATCCTAATCTCGAAATACGCCAACCCAACAAGTACCTTCGGAGACACCTGTAGAGCACCTTTATAATCATCCAGTTACGTTGTGACGTTTGATAGCACACAAAGTGTTCCTCCGGTAAACGGGAGTTGCATAATCTCATAGTCATAGGAACATGTATAAGTCATGAAGAAAGCAATAGAAACATACTAAACGATCGAGTGCTAAGCTAACGGAATGGGTCAAGTTAATCACATCATTCTCCTAATGATGTGATCCCGTTAATCAAATGACAACTCATCTCAATGGCTAGGAAACATAACCATCTTTGATCAACGAGCTAGTCAAGTAGAGGCATACTAGTGACACTCAGTTTGTCTATGTATTCACACAAGTATTATGTTTCCGGTTAATACAATTCTAGCATGAATAATAAACATTTATCATGATATAAGGAAATAAATAATAACTTTATTATTGCCTCTAGGGCATATTTCCTTCACTTCTATCATGTTTCTCTTCGAGAACAACTTTGTTGACCCTCAGTATTTCGAAGACTAGTTTTTCTCCAGTATTTTTGAGTTCGTTCTATCTTTCACAGAGAAGAGCTGTCTTTTCTGTTTTGTGCCTCTAAGTTCTTTTATTCTAGGTGCTATCAAGTGCTTAGAATTTTGAGAGGCTTACTGGACAGCTTGGTAGGAATCACGCACTTCCTCCTGCCAAATTAATTTTTTCCTGATTAACTATCAGGATTATGCCCTCTCTCTATGTGCGCCGTGCGCGCGCACACGCACCCCCATACCCCTTTGTAGTAACAGAGGTTGTTGAGTAGTTTTGGGAGTTCTTTGAGAGCAGTTTCCTTGTGAGTTTGAAGGCCAAGATTATCCCTTTCTCGACCTCCTTCATTTGTGTTAAAATCCCTTTGCTTCAAGCCTACCATTCTCTCTCTCTCTCTCTCTCTCTCTCTCTCTCTCTCTCTCTCTCTCTCTCTCTCTCTCTGAAGATAGTACATTGGAGATGTTTTGAGCAGTTCATTCAACCGAATTTGCTTGTTACTTTTGAAGGGTGCGTGTGTCCTCTAGATGGTTAAAATTCACCTGAGATACTTCAAGTTTTGGTGAAGGATTCAAGACGTTTGTACAAGGGTCGATGATTGCCTTCTTTGTGGAAGATCAACTCCAAGTTAAGTCTTGACCTTTTATGGTACCAAGTCATGATGGTACCAAGTCAAGATGTAATAGGTGGCCATGCACTTAGTGGGCTCTTTGTGGGCAACATTGTCGTGATGGTCCGAACCTCCATCAACGAGGAGTAGGATAGCGCCAATTATTTGAACCTAGGTAAAACATATAGTTTTTTCTTCTTGGAAAGAGCCCCCTATAGTATAAATAGGAACCCAAAGCCACACTCCTGAGCAGTTGAATATAGGTGGTGGGATTGTACATCAATTCTCCGGACAAAACAAGCAATGCTCACTTGCTATGCAATGCTAACTTGCAGTCTTTTGTGCCCAGGTTTGCTTTTCGATATCCCACAATGCTATGGGAACATTTATCTTTTTTGGAAACATTATATCCCTCCTCTCCCATAGAACTTGGAACAAAAATTAAGAGGCTTCCCACATGAAACTCCAAAGTTGTAAACTGAAACTTTACTGAGTCCCAACATACGCCCAAATTTTTAATTAACACATAGACATAATTCAACTTTTTTTTTCGAACTTTGAATGGCGTTGAGAGAACTTTTGACATAATTCTGAAGCCTCCAACTGAAGTTAAGATTAGCTTCTCGACAAGGCATTTTGACCTTTTAAACTAAATTTTAGATACTTTCTTGTAAAAAACTTGAAATCAAGAAACTTTTCTCTGCATATAGGGGAACTTTATAGCTTCGCACTACATTTTTGTCCAACTGGAAATGGAAAGAAAAAAACTTGTATTTTGCATGATTTTAGTCTATTAGATTAGTGCAGCAATTTTCTAGTGGTTTTGATGGTGGGAAAAGGGAGACTTTAGAGCATCTCCAACAACAACCCTATTTTTGGGCACGAAAACATGGTGGAGTAAAACATTTGGGGCACATAAACGCTTTTTTTTGGCACGAGCAAGTGCCGTGTACAACAACAGCCTTACAATAGGGCACAAAAACGATTATTTTTGGGCACGAAATAGGGTAAACTGCTCCAACAGCTGCCCTAAAATAGGGCAGTAGCGGCGGCGAGGGTATCGGGTCGGTGGCGGGGTCGAAGGAGCCAGCCATGATGCGTGGCGATCGGCCTGCGGGCGGATCCGAGGGTTTTCGACTGCATACAAGCGTCCCGAAGCAGCCTCACTTCTTTGGACATCCACCGAAGTGCCAAAAGTTTGCCGCACGAGGAGCCTCTATTTAGGGCTGCCCAAATATATTTTTTTCTTACAAAGTTTTTTAGATTGGAGAGTTGTTGGAGGCCTTTTTTTGACTTTTCGTGCTCTAAAAACGACCGACGCCTAAAAATAGGGCTGCTGTTGGAGATGCTTTTAGGCAGTTATAAGCCTGTCATGTTTTGATGCATCTCGCGCCGTATTCGGAGTAATTTTGCATCTTGTGCTTCTAATTTTGCAAACACCTGAGTTTCCTTTTATTCATTCCTCCTGTACAATATGTTACCACGCTCCAAACCACCATTGCTGATCCAACCAACCTGTACTGTACATACGGTGCTTCTCAGTGCCCAGGCAGCCAACATCGCTCTGCTCTCTCAGCCAACTTCTGGGTCAGGCCATCAATCATGGCCTGAACACAGCTCGCAACTCTCCTGATCTCTCGCCAGCCCATCATCTCTCCTTAACTAACAACTACGGAGTAGTACTATGCTACTACATAATGCTGCAGCCGGTATCCTGTTCTTGGTGCTGATAAGCAGGAGGAGCATGGTAGGAGGAGTAAACCGGGTAGGACGGCATGGCGTTGTACTGCTGATAGGCGGGGTACGTGATCGGCGCAACCGCGTTCTGAGAGTAGCCGCCCCCGCCGCCACCTTTGGAACCGCCATCCTCCTTGCCGCCAAAGCTCCCGCCGCCGTCGCCGCCGTATCCATAGCCGTCCTTCTTCTTCTCGCCGGCGCCGTACCCATAGGCGGCGCCGTAGCCATCCTTCTTCTTGTCGTCGCCGGACGACACGCTGAGGAGCTCTGCGTAGCCTAGGCTGCGCCGGAGCACCGTCGTCAGCGTGATCGGGTCGACACTGTCCCCGACGATGATGATCTTTTCCCCCTCCATCGCCGCGGATGTCACGCCTGCAGAATTGAAATTGAGCACCTCCTCGTAAGCACAAGAAGAAGATTGGAACGACGGATTATGGATTAACCGATTAACTGTTATCTGTGGCTTGTTCATACCTGACATGCCAACGGCAGCCTTGAAGGCCTTCCTCCTCTTCCTCTCGTCATCCAGAGCCAACTTGAGAACAATCTTTTGCTGCAACAAATACAAAAAATTCAGAACGACGCACAAAATTGAGCAAACTGAACACTTTGTCCCGAAACAAGACAAGCAGGTAACATACCTTAACCATCCTGCGACTTGCACCAAATCCCACACAACCTCTAGTCGATTTGTCCTTTTAGCTAGATTTGCAGCAGACTAAGCAGACTAGCTACTCTTGAAGAGTGGTTTTGCTTTCGTGCAATGTGACAGATGCAACAGACGAGCCCCCTCTTATGAGCAAGAAGACGTTCTGGCCATTTATAGGCTGGCAGAGAGAAGAGGAACGAGCGAAGCAGCAACGAAGGGTCTGGAGAGAGAAATGTGGCCAAATGGGACAAACAACTAATCAGCCAATCAAACAGTGCATTCTCTATACTGAATTATTGACGCGCCTGGCTCTGTGCCAAACGCTCGAGCTGGCTGCTGCTCCTCCCTGAAGCTCAATATCGTATTAGTGGTTGACGCTCTCTGCTCGGTGCTAATGCGGCAGAAGTTTCCACGCATTTGCTCTTGCTCCAAATTATCACACAGCGCGCGCGCGCGCTCTCTCTCTCTCTCTTCAGAAAGACAGACACAAAGGTAACTTGCTAATCTCCTGTGCTGGCACATTTTCGTGCTGTTGACAGTTAACCTCGTCGAAAGAGGTGTTGAAATATATCGTCTGCCCGTTTTTATAAGTTTCGATTTTTGAATGGGTTGGCTGAAGCATGAATTTAATACAGTTTTGCTAAAGCACATCTAGATGTGTCCTAAGTATTGCACATCTAAGTCTCATATCCTTGATTTTACACAGAGATTTGTGCAAACATTTTCTTTCCTCTCTTTTTTTCCTTTCTAGTTTGATTGAGCCACTTAAATATGCAATAACTAGGGCACATTTAGATGTGCCATAGACATAGTATCATAGTCAAGAGGCCTCAAGTTTAAAGACCTTGTCAACGCAGTATTAGAAAAATACGACTTTAAATCTATCCGACGTCTAAGTCTAAATAAGCCTAGATGTGAGAGAGATTGTCAAAATGTATTGTCTGCATGTCTTCATCAATTCCGAATTTTGAAGTAACTGGTTGGAGCAAAAAAAAAATGGAAAAGGAGGCTCACCCCTGGCCTCTACATTTGCGGTCATATTATTAAATAGTATGAATAAAAACAACTGGTTGGAGCATGAATCCAGTATAGTGTTCGAGTCAAGAGATCTTATGTTTAAGATCCTATCAACTGAGACTTCAAATTTAGTCAGAGATCATGAAGGATAGAGACAGAATTAGTTTAAACCAATAACGACTTGGCTTGTGTTCTAAGCCTATCACACGTTGTACTTCTATATATATCAGAACAATACAATAGATAATTTTCTATATTTTTTAGAACGATTAGTCAAACGACACCGATCATAGGTTCCTTCACCCTTTGGTGGAGCGCCGCCCCTACGAGATTAATCTTCTCACCTCGGTGGCGCAACACCTGATCGATCAAAAATTAGATCCGTTCCAGTAGATCAAACAATATTAGATTGATATTTTTAATTAGCCAAATCTTCTATTCGAAAATAGCTACAACACACTACCTATTTCTCTAAACATGCAACTATGCCACATAAGTAAGTCATGCACGCAACTCATAAATTACATTATTTTTGCATTATTCTATGCATGCAACACACCACATCATCAATTCATGCATGTTAGTCATACTTTGTTCTGTTTTTTGGCTGGGTGGTCATAATTTATTCTTAGCATTAGATTTTGCATTGACAATATATGTGTCGATCAGTTGCATCATAACTATGTAATTCACCTTCGCATTTGGTTAGAATTGGCATTGTTTTAATTCCAAATCATTTTTTCCTTCTTTATATCATTAGAATTTTATTTCTTTTTAAGCCTACATTTGTTACCCATTAATTTTAGATGTTTTTGTAGCAAGTTTTATGCATTCTTTTAGCAAGGTTCCCGCATCGCGTCGTGGCAGCATCTAGTAAATCCAAGGATCGGACCCAATTCGATGAGGATACAGTGATACACCGACTTCTAAACGCATGGGAGTGGCTCGGTACGGCGGTCGGCGGAAGCGAGCGTCCGGACCAGAGGGACGCAGGCGGCGCACACGATGACGCGGCGATGGGCGTGCTTCGTACGCGCGTCCCCGAGCAGCGCGCACGCGAGGACGAGCCTGCGCCTCCATCCGCGCGCCTGAGCGCCATCAATCCAATCTACATCGACGACGCGCCTGCATCATCTCATCTCCAGCTTCATCGCCTACTGCATCCATCGTCCACGTGCAGACAAGATGCCATGCAACGCATGCATCATCAGGGGAAGGCACTGGAAGGTTCGCGTATACTTATACAACGTATACGACAGGCAACAAGACACGGGAAGGGAAGGCACCAAGGCACTAGAAGCTACGGCAGTTCATATCAGGCCATCCACACACAGGACAAAGCGAAGGGCATGCATCCATTGGATTTGCCTTCGTACATGGATCGGACAGCAAACATTGTATATGAGGTAGTTTCGATATGTGAGCCAATCTCCGGACTCGCACGGCTACGGTACGGAACAAGCCAGCTTCGATGTACGTCACCAGCCGACTTTGATCCATCTGCGTATAACTTATCCTCGACTACACGTGCGCCAATCCTAGCCGTCGACGAGCCAGCGGCAAGCTACTCCGAGCAAACCCTAGCAGACTCTACCGAGCGGCTGCGATGCACGACGCCGTAAATTTTCTCATTTTGCTCCGCATGTAGTCGCTTGTTGAAATATCTAAAAAGACCTATATTTAGGAACGAAGGGAGTACAACCGACGCAGCGAGCCTGTATCAGGCCACCGATCCTCCTGAGCCGAGCTGCATCATCCACCCCAACCTGTATGGCTACATCGCGCCCACCAAAACATAATACGTGATAATCATCATCGACATCTTCGTCAACACAGTGTTTATGATGGCAGTCGTGGACGATAGCAACGACCCTACACGGCCACATGGTCCTGATAAATTGGTTTTCTTCGGTCCTGGCAAATGCGGTGGACTCTTCACCGAAGACACCTTATGACATCCGCAAAATGCATCGTCCACGACTGTCATCTACAACATAGCGTAAATTTTTTTTGCCTTCATCATCCACGATGATTACACCATTAATCAGGACTACCTCAACCACGTCTACTACATGATTGGCTACATCGACATTGACATCCCAGGCTACGTCTACAGCTACACATCGGCAACAACTCCAGTCAACAGTGTTCGCGTCCGGGATGGCGGCCCCGGTCAAGGTGGGTGGCGCTTTCCCTGACGGAGGGTGGCTGCGGGTGTGTGGCCGGTCTTCGTCGGCTTGCGTAGGCGGCGAGGACCCGGTGGTGGGAGCTCATGGCGGCCGTGATTTCCGTCGGGCAGCCGCCAGATCTGGATCGACCAGCGCCAGCTTCATCTCCTTCACCTTATCCCGCTCGATCTGGGCTTCGGTGTGGCCTTGGTCGTCGGATCCAGGTGGTGGGCGGTGATTGGATGGTGGGGCTCTTGGGATCGGGGAAAACCCTTGGCCGGCGACAGCGGCCACAACTACGACGACGCCGCGGCGCCGATCCACTCCTTGGAGTCTTCATTGAGATCTCGTCTGGAATGGCGGCGGCCCATGCACGAGAGATGGAGGTCTTCGATCAGATCTGGGTGAAAACCTGCTATTGGCTATTGCCAAGGCCGGCGATGGCAGTGTTGTCTGCGTCGTTCCCTTCCTGAAGGCATCGCCCTGGAGAAATTCAAGGCCACTCTCTGCTACCTCCGGAGGAAACCCTAGATCAGTAGATCGGATGACGGCGACTCGCTGGTGTCGTTTCCCCCTTGGGGGCATCATTCTTGGAGGTGCACACGGGCTCGAGGGACTGGAGGACGGCATCTTTGGTGGAGCGGTGCTTCATCTTCCACATTGATGGTGGCGGTTCTCGGCGGCGTGGCGCTGTGGAGACTCGGCATCTGATGCATAGAGATGGACTCACGCAGGAGGAGGAAACTGTCTGGCGTCAGGGTGGCGTTGATGGCAGAGAGGCCTGACAGGGTTGGTGCATCTGTTCTGCTCTGAGGATGGACCAAGGGAAGATGGAGGAGACGGCCCTTGCACCATGCGGTGCTCACTGGGAGTGTGCTAGACCGGTGTGGGACCCAATCTAGATAGTGGCTTGGATGGAACACCCGGCTTTAGATGTTAGGTTCTGGCGCGATGTCGGTTTGGTATTAGGCCCGGACATTCGGCACCCCTTCATCAAGGGGATAGGAGTAGCAACGGTGTTGCCAAGATGGTGGCTTCAGGCTTATTGATGTATCACCTTGTATGGTCTTTGTGAATAATTAATAATATGGTTGCATGCATCGTCCAGATGCAGAGCCCGGGGTACATCCTCCTTTTCAAAAAAAAACAGTGTTCGCGTCATTTCTAGTGTCCATGCCACTCCAGTGTTATTGCGGGAGTGAATAAAGGAGAGACAAGGCACCAGAAAAGGATGCAATCACCACCCTGTGTGCCAACCCATCAGGGACGAAGTTGATGATGGGGCAATGGAGAAGACGACAGAAGTGCAAGACTTCAAATTCAGTCACAATTGTTCACTTCACTCCCGCGACAACTCAGGGGATGTTAGAAGTATAAACGTGTTAGTTAGAGTTCAAGATAAGAGAGGATAGAAATAGAGGTTTCAACAAATAATGACTTGTCTTATACTCCAAGTCTCTTCTCGCATTGTATTTCCATATATACCACGTATGAGGGTCATATCAATATAACAAATATTCAGGATCCTAATATTTTCTACAAGCGGGCCGTAGTAGTCCCCGAAAGGGGATCTGGGGCATGCAAGGGTGGGGGTCGCCAATCTGCACCATGATTTGCAACCTTGCTTTTGTATTTTGTATATTCGCCGGCGTATATCAGTATGCATATACCTGTATTCGCATTGTAAAGCGAAAGCATTATACCTGCTTCTATGGGTCCGTTTCCAAAGGTACAAATATTTCGATGAACAGTGTCTGTCCGAAGTGTTTACTAAAGCGCGAGCCTTGTGCTGAAATCGTTCAATTGTGTCCTTCTGTCTTCGTGACCGTTCTTCAATTGCCCTCTGCTTCTCTTCTTAGAACTCTTGTGTTCTAACATCACTGCTGTAGACAAGAAGCGGTCCAAGCTATTTTGTTGTGAATCGCTCACAGATGCAATGACTGAACGACGGTACGAAATGTATTTTGTAAGCTTATCAGGCATAGGTTAGTCGATACCGTGTGTTTGATGTTCTTCGAAATGTTCTTGTAAGCACATGTTCTGCATATGGTTGCTAGGTCATATCTGTCTAATTTACCGGGACCGGCTAGGGATGTGGGTGTGGGCGGTTCTTACGATGGGGGCACCGACCTAGGGCCGATGGTTGATGCTGGGCTAGGGGTGAAAGGACGCGCCTTTCGCTTACACTATTGTGGTTGAGTGGTCGTGATATGGATGACTGGCGGTGCCTAGGGGCATGGATGCCAAGGCGGTGGTCCTGCATGGCAGGCTCCATGGTTAAGTTTCCGCCAGGCTCTGTGGTGATGGTGGTGGCTTCACCTCTTTGTCGTGTGAGCAATAAGGGGTGTAGTGACGGGAGGCTCTGGTCTGTTCTAGTAGTATCCAGATCTTGTATGGATGAGCTAACCCTCGTTGCGGTGGTGACCGGGACCTTTCGGTGGTATAGGTGAGTTTTCGAGTGAAAACTTTGCATTTCTGGCGCCGGCACCGGCGGCGTCTATGGATGTCGTTTGCTTCCTAAAGACGTTGTCATGGATATTGTTGTTGTGCCAGGGCTCCAAGTGAAAACTCTAGTCCGTTTGTTTGGACTCGACGGCGGCGACGCTTCGCATCGTTACCTTCTTGGGGCGTTGTCATGAAGCATAGGTGTCTTTGGTCGGGCTTCAGCTGGGTGTTATGCTTATTCTAGTTCCATGTTCATTTTTTGATCTGTTTTGGAAGTGGGTCTCCTCATCGTATCGTTCGGCGGTGTATTTTATTGAGTTGTTGCTTATTTGTTTTATGACACCCGAGTTTCCTTTTATTCATTCCTCCTGTACAATCTGTTACCACGCTCCAAGCCACCATCGCTGATCCAAGCAACCTGTACTGTACATACGTACCACTGAGTGCTCAGGCAGCCAACATCTCTCTGCTCTCTGAGCCAACATCTGGTCAGGCCATCAATCATGGCCTAAACACAGCTCGCAACTCTCCGGCCGGGTCTCGCCGGCGCATCATCTCTCCCTAATGAATAACTATACTACTACATCTACATAATGCTGCAGCCGGGATCCTGTTCTTGCTGCTGATAAGCCGGAGCAGGGTAGGAGTAAACCGGGTAGGACGGCATGGAGTTGTACTGCTGGTACGCGGGGTACGTCATCGGCGCAACCGTGTTCTGAGAGTAGCCGCCGCCTCCGCCGCCGCTGCCACCACCTTTGGAACCGCCACCCTCCTTGCCACCGAAGCTCATGCCGCTACCGCCACCGTCGCCGCCGCCGTACCCGTAGCCGTCCTTCTTCTTCTCGCCGCCGCCGTACCCGTAGGCTGCGGCGTAGCCGTCCTTCTTCTCGCCGCCGCCGTACCCGTAGGCGGCGCCGTAGCCGTCCTTCTTCTTGTCGTCGCCGGACGACACGCTGAGGAGCTCTGCGTAGCCCAGGCTGCGCCGGAGCATCGTGGTCAGCGTGATCGGGTCGACGCCGTCCCCGACGATGATGATCTTGTCCCCCTCCATCGTCGCGGATGTCACGCCTGACATGCCAACGGCCGCCTTGAAGGCCTTCCTCCTCTTCCTCTCATCATCCAGAGCCAACTTGAGGACAATCTTTTGCTGCAACAGTTACAAAAGAAAATTCAGAACGATGCACAGAATTGAGCAAACTCAACACTAGCTAGTCCTGGAACAAGACAAGCAAACTGAACATACCTTAACCATCTTGCAACTCGCACAAACTCTCACGGAATCTCCAGCTAGCTTTGACAGTACACTAGCAGAGTAGCTAGCTACTCCAGAAGATCAGTTTTGCTTTTGTGCAGTGTGACAGATGCAAGAGATGAGCCGCCTCTTATGAGCGAGAAGACGTTGTGGTCTTTTATAGGCAGGCAGAGAGGCAGAGGGACGAGGGAAGCCGCAAAGAAGGGTCTGGAGAGAGAGAGAAAGGTGGCCAAATGGAACAAACAACCAATCAGCCAACCAAACAGTGCATGCGCTATACTGAATCATTGACAGGCCAGGCTCAATATCGTATTAGTGGTTGATATTCTCTGGTCGGTGCTAGTGCGGCAGAAGTTTCCACGCATTTGGTCCAAGGCATCAGTGACCCCCTTCAGAAAGGCAGACAGAAGATATCTTGGTCATCTCTGCTGGCTGCCACTCACATTTTCGTGGTGTTATTCTTTTTTTCTTTTGTGATTGCACGTTTTCGTGGTGTAGACAGCTGAACTTATCGAAAGAGGGCCCTAGTCCCCTTATTGCCTTATCATACATATAGAATATAGAATATATTTGTTTGTTTGTGCCGTTATTGAATTCCTGAAACTACCAGTAAAGGTCATTTTGTCGAAAGAGGGTTCTGAATTTTTTGCTCTCGCCGTCTCAAGAAAGTGTGAAAAAATGTACGTCGAATGGCCGGTTATCAATACCTTTTTCTTTACGGGTGAAATGATGCACACAACAATAGCAACGTTTGAGAAATTGGAGCACCTGAGCTTCACTTTCGGCACAATCGCGACCCTAAATCATACTTTTCATACTACAAGTAGATACTCAAGATTCGTTTGAACGTGGACCATTCTTACTTACACGGTCTTTTCGTTGACCTACATATTCTGCTTGTCGTTTAAACTTTATGTAATTCTGCATAAGTAAATGTTTGTTTGGGTGAAGCTCTTTCGAAGAACGCATACAAGATGCCCACTATTCAACTAAATATTGCTTTGAGACGATGGTTGTACATTCTCAATGGCAGTTTAGGCATATAATTGATTTAGATTACGCTAATCCACATTTTCCAATCTGTTTTTGCCTTCTTCTTTTTTTACCTTATTTTCCCCATTCCATTGTTTAGCTGACCAGTGTTTTCCTGCTTTCATGGTTATGATTTTCGCAGCCGATTATAAAATCTGCTACCGCAGATTGAGTGTTAGATGGTGTCTTCCAATTGGTTTCCTAGCCGAATCCCTCCTAACTGCGCACTGATATTTTGGGGTATAATCATTGGAGTGCTCCTCAAAAGATCTACATCAGTGGGTAGTGGGTACCCCACATCATTGTGAAGCACCGAGTAGTTCAATTAATCTCGTGGGACAAAAAAGTTCACTCACAAAGAAAGAGAGAGAGTTTATAAATAAACTACTATGTTCGATGGAGTACTCTAGTAGTACAAGCTGAGGTTCACATAACATGAACTGATGAACTGATTGGTAGTCGATGATTCGCGACAGAAGAAGAACCTTCGTTGTTTATGTTCCTGCATTATTAGCATCAGAACAAGTTTTCCTCTAAAAAAATCAGCATCAGAAGAACAAGTTCACTTTGTACCGTTGCTTAGTGTGGCCGAAAGAATCTGGCCAAAACTAAAAAATTAGGGAAATGCCCCTGCAATTCGGTCATCAGAAGATAGTTTTCTTTACTATTTTTTCACTGCCAATTTCAAGAGGCTTTGCAAACTGATGAATGCCACAGCTTCGTTGGTCGCATTCGGAATCATGTTGGCTCCTCAGCCCAGGCCACAAACAGATACAGCTCTCAGTTCGTGACGAAGAACTTGCTAAGCCAAGAAGAGGAAGTTTCTGACAGAGGAGAGAGGAGCAAAAGAGCCATTTTGCCACCGCAGTTTCTTGCTTGAGGTTTAGGTGTTTGCTTGTCTTGTCTCAAGTTAACATCAAAATCGGCGGCATTTGTCCACGCCGTGATTTGCTTCGTGTCCTGTCCAGCCGGCCTACGCAGGAGCCTGCATGCTTGGCGGAGCGAGGGTGGACACGTAGGGAAAAACGAGAAGGCGCAGCGTCACTCTGGTCTCGCGTTTTTCGTCAGCCACAGGAGGACAGCGATGGCCGATGGCCATGGCCAGCAACATGTGCTAATTTGGTTATGGCATGAGATAGCCTAACGTACGCCTAACACAAGTACAAAACCAATTGAGTTACAGAGTTAGACTGCATTGTGACCCCTTATCACCGCCGTGTCCGTCTTCATCCGGTGCTATTGAGGGTCGGGTGTTTGGCGACTTGTGCGGCGGCGACGAGGGCTTGGCCTGATTCAGAGCCGCCTTTTTTTACGGGAAAGCTTACTTTATTAATCAAAGGACGGATATATCGTCTGCTAGCATACATACTCACAATGAAATCAGACGGGTCATCAATCCAACGAGATGGATTATTAGCACGTCCCCATCTAGCTAGCTCATGAGCTACATAATTTGACTCTCTAATACAATGCTCAATAGTAAACCTCCGAAATCTATTAGATAACTACGACATTCATCAAGAACCGGCGCTGCCACCATAGAATAACCTTCATTGAATTTAAGTGCATCCACCACCGTGATATTATCCGATCTCACCACCAAGTTATTGCATCCCGTATCTCTTGCTAGCTTCAGTCCTTCAAGCAGAGCTGCCGCTTTTGCCGTGAACACATCAGCTACATGTTCTAATCTCACCGTGGACGCCGACATGAAAGATCCCCGGTGATCATGGATGACAGCACCACAAGACCCTGCATAATCGCCCTCTGTGAATGAAGCATCGACATTAAGGACAAGTTGTCCTGCTAGGAACGTCGGCCACCTGTTGATCTTGGGTGTAGATTTAGCTTGTGCTCCGCGCACAAGATTAATCGCTAGGGCAACCACTGCTGGCGTTGTTCGTTCTGGAGTCAATATTTCTTCCCCTCGCACGAATTGTCTTCTGTGCCACCATAAGAACCAACAAACTGTTGATATGAGCTCTGGTAGCTCGACCAATCCAGAATATTGTCGCCGATAAGAATCATCACATAAAATGAACTCCAAGACTGTTGAACCTGCTCGATCAGTCAATGAAGCAAAGTTAATATCTGTTGCGATCCCCAAAGCTTCCCAAACTGCTTGCGCCCTTACACACTTAAACAACATATGGGCTAAGTCCTCCGCACCATCTGTACAGTATGGGCATTGGGACAAGTTTCCAACATGGCGATTCATAAGAGTGCTTCGGCATGGGATGGCATTGTGCAAGCATCTCCAGATATAAATTTTAACTTTCGCTGGCACTCTCAAACTCCACAACTTCTTCCAAACTGGATGGGGCGCCATGGAGAAGCGGGCCAGACCGCTGTCATCTGTAGCATAATTTACTTCCCATTGCTTATAATAGGCAGAACGTACTGAAAAAACGCTGCTCCTCGTGAGATGCCATGCAACATAGTCCTCTGTCTCCACATGGAATAATGGGATTGTAGTATGCGTTCAGCATCAATGTGCCAGAAATTCTCCCGGATTAACATCTCATCCCATTCTCCCGTGATTGGGTCAATTAACTCATTCACTTTAGTAAGTACTTGGTTCCCCTTACTGTTAAAACTTTTTTGGAGGCACTGTTCGGGATCCAACAGTCATCCCATATATTAATCTTTTCTCCATTGCCTACTCTCCAAATGTAACCCTTCTTGAACGTTTGAATTCCAGACCAAATGCTTTGCCACACATAGGACGATCCCTTCTTCAGTTGACAATTCAGAATATCTCCTGTAGGGTAGTACTTGGCTCTCAGAACTCGTGCACATAATGAACCAAAGTTCTCAATTAGTCTCCAACACTGCTTTGCCAACATTGCCAAGTTGAAGCTATGAATATCCCGGAATCCCATACCTCCTCTCTCCTTCGGAATACACATCTTCCACCATGCAAACCAATGCATCCTTCGTTGGTCCTCCTCATCACCCCACCAATATTGCGACATTGCATCAGTGATTCCCTTACAAATTTTCTTCGGGAATTTAAATACGCCCATCGCATAAGTTGGGATGGCTTGGGCCACCGCTTTCAGCAAAGCCTCTTTGCCTCCGAACGAGAGAGTTCTCTCTTTCCATCCATTCACCATTGCTTGAATTCTTTCTATTATGTGTTTAAAACAATCAACACGGTCCACCCCTATCATGGATGGTAGACCCAAATATTTGTCTGAAATAGACTCCGTCATAATTTTCAGAATTTGACAAACTTCTGACTTCACCCCCACATTTGTGTTAGGACTGAAAAATATAGAGCATTTTGATTCACTCACCAATTGACCTGAGGCTGCACAGTACTCATCTAAAATGCCACGCAGGGTGTTTGCATTGTGGGCGTCTACTCTCATGAGAATAAGAGAAACGTCAGCAAAAAGTAAATGAGAAATCGTTGGCGAATCTCTACACACCTTGATTCAGAGCCGCCTTGTTGTTGTGGTGGTGCTTGGTTGAGGTTGTGTGGTTGGCGGGGCAGTGGCCTTGCCTCGGATGGCGTTTCCTTTTTTTATGTTGTAATTTTGTCTATTTTGGGCCAGCCCAGTAGTAGTTTCAGAAATTCCTAACAAATCTTAAAGGCCCACGCAGCCCATTCGTGCAAAGCAAGAGGTCAAACTTTGTCTCATATTACTAGTTTGGTGGGAGTTGAACCTTCTTATAAGGGAGGTTGTTTCCCCACATGTATGAGCATGAGAACAAGAGGGACATTCATGCGCGCTCCTCCTCCGCCGCCCGCCTCGGCGCGGCGCGTTGCGTTGCGGGAATGAGTCGATGTCTAAATTTTTGCCACGCACGACTGCTATGCGAAAGGTTACTCGGAAGCTGAAAGTTTTGCTGTAGTGGCTATTGAATATGAACGTTACACCCTTCAGCTGATGCCTGTTCGTTTCGTCTCCCTCTTACCCTTCAACTCCTGACGCAGCCTATTCGACTCCTTCTCCTGTGCCTATAAAAGAGAGCTCGCTCCTATCTAGAGAGACACACCAGAAGATCATCTCCCTCTTGCCACCGAGTTCCAATCTCTGAGCTGCTGCTACGATCTTCCCCATCCCGGCTTGCGACGTGCACCGCAGATCGGGACAGTAGGCCTCCGAAACCGCACATTTTTGAGTCCTATACGTGAGAAGGGCGATAAGGTTTTTGGGGAGCGCTCCGCACAACTACTGACTTCTTCATCACGGACGCCCTGGACTCCGACGGCTACTTCCCCGACGACGACTTCTTCCCTGACGTCGACAATCTCTTCGATGACATGGCTGGCGAGGACACCGACCCCAAGAACGGTGCTTCTGCTGCTGCACCGTACGTGTTCATGCTCTTTTTGTTTGATGTTCTGCCACAGTTTCTTGCTCAAGTGTCCGCTCTAGATATTGTTGGTTCTAATTTATATATGCAGATGCTATTTACCTTCTCTCTGTCAGATAGCATGACTTGTGTTATCTCTGCTATATTAGTTATGTTTTATCTAATATTTCTGTTAATAAAATCATTTCGTAAATTGCTCATATTTCCAACATCTTATGGGTGGCTCATCACCGAAGTCCAAAGTTGGAGTTGCCTGATCCGTCACACATTTGGTCGATTGTTTGACATAGGTCGACATGGCTCAAATGCGTTGGTTGGCCCGACGGTTCTTGGTTGGTTGTCCACGGCGGAGTCGGATCGCTTGCTCGGAGAGGAGTGATGATAATGACATTTTGCAGGCAACGTTGGTAGTGTCTCGTTTTTTTTTAAATGAATAGGATTGTAAGGAGGCTACTCCACAAAAAAATAAAAATAAAAGTAAAACTGCATTGTTGTAGATCTTGATTTCCCGGCCGGTTGTTTGTTATGTAACACATAGTTCTCTCACAATTTTGTCAGTAAAATGTCAGAATCAAAGTTCCGAGAGAGAGTGAAAACGTCGAGTAATGTATACACCCAAGTAGTATGATGATAGGAGATGTCCCTGTCAATCTCCGGGAGGTGTTGATGAATGACTATAATGCGAACTCTGTTTAATTGCTAAGGCATTTATAATCTATAGAAAAAAAGTAGTGCGATGGTAGAATGTGACCTAGGGTCACATAAGTTAAATCAAACTTCTTAAATACCTAAACTGCATCGTCATGGACAAGCTTTGATGCAACAGGGATTGATGGAACAGATTGAAGAAAGGTGAACATGACGAGGGAACATGTTGCTTACGTCGCAAATGAAACGTTGTTTTCGTGGTTGGCCAACGTAGTTGAGAAGGGTTTTGACAATTTACAAAAGACTTTCTTACACTTCTGAGTGAGTTTTTTTTTTTTGCTTATACTTCTGAGTGAGGTTTCGTATGGTATGGTTTTTCATCTGGGCGGTGCTACCCGTCGGCCTGGGCAATAGGCAGTGGCGTCCAACTCACATCAACATCTCCTTTTTTAGATATAAAAGATACCACGTCAAAAATACACAACATAACCTGAGTCTTAGATGCACTTGAATTGGAAAAAGAAGAAGAGTAAAAACAGTCAAATATTCTTGAAACTTTTTGGCAACATATATGGTCTAGCATAATACTGACGGTAAAAATTTCAGGACAAAATGAATTACGCCTTATTCCGAGCAAAATATAATAGAATCAATACTATATAAACGCTGCCATTTATGGTTTTTGTAGCTGCACTTTTTTGTTTTGGTAGAATACGATATAGATCATTATCCTGAAACTTTAAACATGAGTATTATGGTAGACTATGTTTGTCACAAAAAGTTTTACTTTTTTTTATTCTTTTGCTTAATCGGCTGCGCCTAGACCCATGTCCCAAAAATCCACACCACACCGCACCATGTCTTACTTTATAAAAAAAGTCATAACAGCAACATCATCCAACAAGCAAAATAAAGTACAAAAGACACAAGCTAGACATGGCGGAGATGGAGCAAAGTGTACCAAGTTGATGGCACGAGCGTGAATCTTGGAGATCATCAGGTTAGTGGCATCGGCATCCACCTCTCTAGCGAGTGGTCTCCCCTGCTGCAAATGAGCAACCATTTGAACACTGACTAGCTCAAAGCATTTCTTATTTGGCGCCTGTGGCGCACGTTATAGTTATAATGGTACAGGACGCACACCTCCCACTTGACAGAGTATATGTGGGCCGGCCTATACAAAGCGTTACGCGCGAACGGAAGCTCGAGTGAGGCAGTTGGCTCGTGGGTTGGGTTTCTTTCCTGGTTCTGGGAAGCTTCTAGTAGCTTCCAGTCATTATTTGCTACTGGTTTTATGTGTTTCTTGGCCGGGTTTTCTTACTTTTTTCTTTCTCAAATGATAACGCCCACAGGTGTGGCACGAAGTAACATGGTCCAAACACCTCTATTACCATTCATTTTACCACCTCAAAACAGATGACATCAGCGGAAATCTTTTTGGTTTTGGCTTAAAAATGTTTTATCTTCTAATTAAAAAATCCAATTCAAAATTCATTTTCACCATTAAATCTGTCTCGACGAGATCCCCAAAACTAGATCCCATATTGATATGTTTTGACAAAATTTTTTTTTGCCAAAAGTTGCTATGATGTTTACGCTGTAGTTGCCATAGTGTTTACATTAAAGTTACCATGTGTCAATTTTAGTTTATAGAGCAGGGCAATTTTAGTATTTTGACTATAGCAATTCCAGTACTTTGACCATGGAAATTATTTTTTGTATGAACCATGGCAATTTTAAGTGCATGTATCATGGCAATTTTAGTTTATGGTCCATGGCAAGTATAGTTTCTTAATGCCTCATTTTATAATATGTCAAAATTTACTTTTAAATGTAGAAGAAAAAATAGCTGAAACATATCATGGCAACTTTAGTGTAAACACCATGGCAAATTCATGTGCAATAGACATGGCAACTTTTAACCCTCTAAAAAATGTTGTCCAAATATATTGATATGAGATCTAGTTTCGAAGATCTCGTTGCGATGGATTTAATGGTGAAAACGGATCTTCAATCAGATTTTTTATTTTAAGAGATAAAACATTTTAAAGACTGGAAATCCAAAATGATTCCCACATGCATGCATGCGATGATGTGGTGCAATCTGTGTGTTGTAGGGCGTGTGGGCGGGCGTTGCTCCCACCACACATGTGAGCGTTATCAGCGTCCTTTTCTTGTTCATTTTTCCTTTTTTCCTTTTATTATTTTTAAAATACTTTTTAAAAATTTCATGAATGTTTTCAAATCCATGAAGTTTTTCCAAATTTGTAAAAATAATTCTAAATCCATTTAATTTTTCAAAATCTAAGATTTTTTTTCAAATCCGTGTTTCTTAGATCTTCAAACTTTTTCCCAGATTTGTGAGCTTTTTTCCAACCTTACTGAACTTTTCCCAAGTTCGTGAGCTTGTTTCCAATCTTATTGAACTTTTTTTCAAATTCGTGTGTCTTAGCTCATGAACTTGTTTTCAACTTTGCAAAAAATTCCAATCTTAGTGACTTTTTTCAAATTTCATCAACTTTTCAAATTCATGAACTTTTTTCAGCTTTAATGAAAATTTTCAAATTGGTTTAAAATTTGTGTGTAGTAACGCATCAACTTTTTTCAACCATAGTGAGATTTTTTCAAATTTCAAGAACATTTTAAAATTTCATGAAGCCTTTTCAATTTCATGAACTTTTCAAATTCATAAACTTTTCCCAATACTTGTTTTTTTTCAAATTTCATGAAAAAAAATTCAAATCATGTGTCTTAGCTCATGAACTCTTTTTAAAATTCATGAAAATTTTCAAATATCATAAACTTTTTCAAATTCCACATACCTTTTTCAATTTCTTGAACCTTCAAATTTATGAAGTTTTTTGAAATTCATGAACTTTTTCATTTTTGCAATTTTTTATGAACTTTTTGAAATTCTCATTGGTTTTTTATGAACTCTTTAGATTGACGTGTTTAAAAAAAGGTTTTTAAGTGAACGGTCAACCAGTCAACATGTCAACCAGCGAGATGCGATTGAGCAAACGACTACTTCGCATGAGGTCACGTTCGATCTAGCCAAGGTTTTCATGGGCTGCCCCCCTAGGCATCTCCTTCAGGCACCAATAGCATCACAAAGCGGCATTGAGAGCGCCGTTTAGGAGGTCTCCTAGCCCAAGACAGGTGGCACCGCTGCACTAGACCTGAGCGTGTTTGGACCTAGGCCCTTACCCGGGCCGGCTATCATCATGGGCCTACTTGATAGAGATTGCCTCATTAGAAAGATGGATTCATTTGGAGTAATGTATGAAAGTAGTGCTTTACTAGGAACTCACATCTATACTACTATATAGTGTACCAGTATCAAGTAATATAGACCATTGGATCTTTCTAATCCGATGGCTCATATTTGTTAGCTTGTGTTGGTTGTGTTGAGTTGTGTCCGAGAACTACGTGGCCTGGTATACACCATTGACTATGCCCAATCCAACTGCCCCTATTGTAGGGATTCGCTGTGGATGATGTCATTGTGGCTGCCAACCTGCCACTGTCGCGAAGTTTGGTTGCTACATATGATTCTCGAGTTGCTATCCAAAAACTTCTAGCTAGCTCATGTGATAGAATAGAAGGAAATATGCCCAAGAGGCAATAATAAAGTTGTTATTTATATTTTCTTGTATCATGATACATATCTATTATTCATGATAGAATTGTATTAACCGGAAACTTGATACATGTGTGGATACATAGACAAAACACAGTGTCCCTAGTAAGCCTCTGCTAGACTAGCTCGTTAATCAAAGATGGTTAAGTTTCCTAACCATAGACATGTGTTATCATTTGATGAACGGGTTCACATCATTAGGAGAATGATGTGATGGACAAGACCCATCTGTTAGCTTAGCATAATGATCGTTAAGTTTTATTGCTATTACTTTCTTCATGACTTATACATATTCCTTTAACTATGAGATTATGCAACTCCCAAATACTAGAGGAATACCTTGTGTGCTATCAAACGTCACAACGAAAATGGGTGATTATAAAGATGCTCTACAGGATCTCCGAAGGTGTTTTGTTGGGTTGGCATAGATCGAGATTAGGATTTGTGACTCCGAGTATCGGAGAAGTATCTCTGGGCTCTCTCGGTAATGCACATCATAATAAGCCTTGCAAACAATGTGACTAATGAGTTAGTTGCGGGATGATGCATTGCGGAACGAGTAAAGAGACTTGCCGGTAACAAGATTGAACTAGGTATGTGGATACCAACGATCGAATCTCGGGCAAGTAACATACCGATGACAAAGGGAATAACGTATGTTGTCATAACGGTTCGACCGATAAAGATCTTCGTAGAATATGTGGGAGCCAATATGAGCATACAGGTTCCGCTATTGGTTATTGACCGGAGAGGTGTCTCGGTCATGTCTACATAGTTCTCGAACCCGTAGGGTCCGCACGCTTAACGTTCGATGACGATTTGTATTATGAGTTATGTGTTTTGGTGACCGAAGTTTGTTTGGAGTCCCAGATGAGATCACGGACATGAAGATGAGTCTCGAAATGATCGAGAGGTAAAGATTGATATATTGAAAGGTAGTATTCGGACACCGGAAGGGTTCCGGAGTGTATCGGGTACATACCGGAGTACCGGAGGGGTTACCGGAACCCCTCGGGGAAAGATATGGGCCATATGGGCCTTAGGAGGGAGGCTAACCAGCCCACAAGGGGCTGGCACGCCCCCCACAAAGGAGGAGGCCAAATTGGCTTAGGGAAGGGGGCGACGCCCCCCTTTCATTCTCCTACTCCCTCTCCTTTCCCCCTTTCGCCCTCCGGAAGAACGAAAAGGGGGGGGCGAATCCTACTAGGACTGGAGTCCTAGTAGGACTCCCCTCTCCCTGGCGCGCCCCTTGGTGGCCGGTGATAACCCACAAGTATAGGGGATCAATTGTAGCATCTTTAGATAAGTAAGAGTGTTGAACCCAACGAGGAGCTAAAGGTAGAACAAATATTCCCTCAAGTTCTATCGACCACCGATACAACTCTGCGCACGCTTGACGTTCGCTTTACCTAGAACAAGTATGAAACTAGAAGTACTTTGTAGGTATTGTTGGATAGGTTTGCAAGATAATAAAGAGCGAGTAAATAAAAACTAGGGGCTGTTTAGATAAAGACACAATAAATTTAATATAGCGAGTGTGGAAAAGTGGTGGTAGGAGTTGCGAATTGTCCCTAAGCAATTGACTACTTTACTAGACCGATAGCAAGTTTTATGTGGGAGAGGCCACTGCTAGCATGTCATCCCTGACTTGGAATTCTATGGACTTATGGTTGGAACTATTAGCAAGCGTCCGCAACTACTAACGTTCATTAAGGTAAAACCCAACCATAGCATTAAGTTATATTGGTCCCCCTTCAATCCCGTATGCATCAATTTCTATGCTAGGTTGAAGCTTCTGTCACTCTTGCCCTCCAATACATAGTCCTATCAACATACAACTAACCCTATGGTGTGATCCACGCGCGCGCTCATATGATGGGCACCAAAGGACAGCAACATAACCACAAACAAATTAAATCAATCATATTAATTCATCAACCACCGATAGGACAACGAAAATCTACTCAGACATCATAGGATGGCAACACATCATTGGATAATAATATGAAGCATAAAGCACCATGTTCAAGTAGCGGGTTGCGGGAGAGTGGACCGCTGTAGATAGAGGGGGGAAGGTGATGGAGATGTTGGTGAAGATGGCGGAGGTGTTGGTGAAGATCGCGGTGATGATGATGGTAGCCACGGCAGCGTTCCGGCGCCACCGGAAGAGAAGGGAGAGGGGCCCCCTTCTTCTTCTTCTTCCTTGACCTCCTCCCTAGATGGGAGAAGGGTTTCCCCTCTGGTCCTTGGCTCCCATGGCATGGGAGGGGCGAAAGCCCCTCCGAGATTGGATATGTCTCTCTGTCTCTCTGTTTCTGCGTTCTCAGATCTGGCCTTTCATCGTTTCTTTTATAACCGGAGATCCGTAACTCTGATTGGGCTGAATTTTGGACACGATCTCTATCCGGAAATTAGCTTTCTTGCGGCAAAAGAAGGGCTCCAACCACCTTACGGGGTGGCCACGAGGGTCCAGGGCGCACCTGCCCCCCTGGGGCACGCCCCCCTGTCTCGTGGCCCCCTCGGGCATCGTATCGCGTTGATTCTTCTTCCCAAAAATCACATATATTCCAAAAAAATCTCCATCAGTTTTTATTTCGTTTGGACTCCGTTTGATATGGATTTTCTGCGAAACAAAAAACATGCAAGTAACAGGAACTGACACTGGGCACTGGATCAATATGTTAGTCCCAAAAATAGTATAAAAAGTTGCCAAAAGTATATGGAAGTTGTATAATATTGGCATGGAGCAATCAAAAATTATAGATACGACGGAGACGTATCAGCCGGCCTCCTCCTCCCCTCCTTTATATACGGGGGCAGGGGCACCCAAAGCACAACAATTGTTCTCTTAGCCGTGTGTGGTGCCCCCCTCCACAGTTTACTCCTTCGGTCGTAGTGTCGTAGTGCTTAGGCGAAGCCCTGCGCGGATCACATCACCATCACCGTCGCCACACCGTCGTGCTGACGAAACTCTCCCTTGACCCTCTGCTGGATCAAGAGTTCGAGGGACGTCATCGAGCTGAACGTGTGCTGAACTCGGAGGTGTCGTACGTTCAGTACTTGATCGGTTGGATCGCGAAGACGTTCGACTACATCAACCGCGTTAACCCAACGCTTCCGATTTCGGTCGATGAGGGTACGTGGACACACTCTCCCCCTCTCATTGCTATGCATCTCCTAGATAGATCTTGCATGATCGTAGGATTTTTTTTGAAATTGCATGCTACGTTTCCGAACGGTGGCATCCGACCCAGGTCTATGCGTAGATGATATGCACGAGTAGAACACAAAGAGGTGTGGGTGATAATAGTCATATTGCTTACCACCAATGTCTTATTTTGATTCGGCGGTATTGTTGGATGAAGCGGCCCGGACCAACCTTACATGACCACGTTCATGAGACCGGTTCCACTGACAGACATGCAACTTGTTTTGCATAAAGGTGGCTGGCGGGTGTCTGTTTCTCCAACTTTAGTTGAGTCAAATTTGACTGCGACCAGTCCTTGTTTAAGGTTAAAACAACACACTTGATGAAAAATCGTTGTGGTTTTGATGCGTAGGTAAGAACGGTTCTTGCCAGAAGCCCGTAGCAGCCACGTAAAACTTGCAACAACAAAGTAGAGGGCGTCTAACTTGTTTTTGCAGGGCATGTTGTGATATGATATGGTCAAGACATGATGTGATATAAGTTATTGTATGAGATGATCATGTTTTGTAAAAGTTATCGGCAACTAGCAGGAGCCTTATGGTTGTCGCTTTATTG
This sequence comes from Triticum aestivum, assembly GCF_018294505.1. NCBI lineage: Eukaryota > Viridiplantae > Streptophyta > Magnoliopsida > Poales > Poaceae > Triticum > Triticum aestivum. Next base: position 279,348,886 of record NC_057808.1, read on the forward strand.
TATGAAATGCAATCGCCATGTAATTGCTTTACTTTATCACTACGCGGTAGCGATAGTTGTAGAAGCAATAGTTGGCGAGACGACAACGACACTACGATGGAGATCAAGGTGTAAAGCCAGTGACAATGGAGATCATGACGGTGCTTTGGAGATGGAGATCAAGGGCACAAGATGATGATGGCCATATCATGTCACATATTTTGATTGCATGTGATGTTTATCTTTTATGCATCTTATTTCGCTTAGTACGCGGTAGCATTATAAGATGATCCCTCACTAAATTTCAAGGTATAAGTGTTCTCCCTGAGTATGCACCATTGCGACAGTTCATCGTGCCGAGACACCACGTGATGATCGGGTGTGATAAGCTCTACGTTCACATACAACGGGTGCAAGACAGTTTTGCACCTGCAGAATACTCGGGTTAAACTTGACGAGCCTAGCATATGCAGATATGGCCTCGGAACACTGAGACCGGAAGGTCGAACATGAATCATATAGTAGATATGATCAACATAAATATGTTCACCATTGAAAACTACTCCATCTCACGTGATGATAGGACATGGTTTAGTTGATATGGATCACGTGATCATTTAGATGACTAGAGGGAAGTCTATCTAAGTGGGAGTTCTTAAGTAATATGATTAATTGAACTTAATTTGTCATGAAATTAGTCCTGATAGTATTTGCATATCTATGTTGTAGATCAATAGCTTGCGATGTAGCTCCCCGTTTATTTTTGATATGTTCCTAGAGAAAAAATAAGTTGAAAGATGATAGTAGCAATGATGCGTACTGGGTCCGTGATTTGAGGATTATCCTCATTGCTGCACAGAAGAATTATGTCCTTGATGCACTGCTAGGTGACAGACCTATTGCTGGAGCAGATGCAGACGTTATGAACATTTGACAAAGCTTGGTATGATGAATACTTGATAGTTTAGTGCACCATGCTTTACGGCTTAGAACCGGGACTTCAAAGATGTTTTGAACACCACAGAGCATATGAGATGTTCCGAGAGATGAAATTGGTATTTCAGTCTCATGCCCGTGTCGAGAGGTATGAGACCTCTGACAAGTACTTTGCCTACAACATGGAGGAGAATAGCTTAACTAGTGAGCATGTGCTCAGAATGTCTGGGTACTACAATCGCTTGAATCAAGTGGGAGTTAATCTTCCAGGTAAGATAGTGATTGACAGAGTTCTCTAGTCACTATCACCAAGTTACTGGAACTTCGTGACGAACTATAATATGCAAGGGATGACGAAAACGATTCCCAAGCTCTTCGTGATGTTGAAATAGGCAAAGGTAGAAATCAAGAAAGAGCATCAAGTGTTGATGGTTAACAAGAACACTAGTTTCAAGAAAAAGGGCAAAGGGAAAGAAAGGTAACTTCAAGAAGAATGGCAAGCAAATTGCCACTCTCGTGAAGAAACCCAAAGCTGAACCTAAGCCTGAAACTGAGTGCTTCTACTGCAAAGGGAATGATCACTGCAAGCGGAACTACCCCAAATACTTGGCGGATAAGAAGGATGGCAAAGTTAACAAAGGTATATTTGATATACATGTTATTGATGTGTACTTTACTAGTGTTCATAGTAACCCCAGGGTATTTGATACCCGTTCAGTTGCTAAGATTAGTAACTTGAAATAGGAGTTGCACAATGAACAGAGATTGGTTAAGGAAGAGGTGATGTTGTGTGTTGGAAGTGATTCCAAGGTTGATAAGATCACCATCGCACACTCCCTCTACCTTCAGGATTAGTGTTGGACCTAAATAAATGTTATTTGGTGTTTGCGTTGACCATGAATGTGATTTGATCATGTTTATTGCAATACGGTTATTCATTTAAATCAGAGAATAATTGTTATTATGTTTAGATGAATAAAACCTTCAATAGTCATACACCTAATGTGAATGGTTTATTGAATCTCGATCGTAGTGATACACATATTCATAATATTGATGCCAAAAGATGCAAAGTTGATATTGATAGTGCAACATATTTGTGGCACTGCCGTTTAGGTCATATTGGTGTAAAGCCCATGAAGATACTCCATATGGATGGATTTTTGGAATGACTTGATTATGAATCATTTGATACTTGCGAACCATGCCTCATGGGCAAGATGACTAAAACTCCGTTCTCCGGAAGAATGGAGCGAGCCAATGACTTATTGGAAATAATACATACCGATGTATGCGGTCCGATGAGTGTTGAGGCACGCGGCGGGTATCGTTTTTTTCTAACCTTCATAGATGATTTGAGCAGATATGTGTATATCTACTTAATGAAACACAAGTCTGGAACAATTGAAAAGTTCAAAGAATTTCAGAGTGAATTGGAGAATCATCGTAACAAGAAAATAAAGTTTCTACGATCTGATCACGGAGGCGAATATTTGAGTTATGAGTTTGGCCTTCATTTGACAATATGGAATAGTTTCACAACTCATGCCACCTGGAACACCACAGCATAATGGTGTGTCTGAATGTCGTAACCGTACTTCATTAGATATGGTGTGATCTATGATGTTTCTTACCGGTTTACCACTATCATTTTGGGGTTATGCATTAGAGACAGCTGCATTCACGTTAAATAGGGCACCATCTAAATCCGTTGAGACGACACCGTATGAAATGTGGTTTGGAAAGAAACCTAAGCTGTCGTTTCTTGAAGTTTGGGGTTGCGATGCTTATGTGAAAATGCTTCAACCCGATAAGCTCAAACCCAAATCGGAGAAATGCATCTTCATAGGATACCCAAAGGAAACTGTTGGGTACACCTTCTATCACAGATCTGAAGGCAAGATATTTGTTGCTAAGAATGGATCCTTTCTAGAGAAGGAGTTTCTCTCGAAAGAAGTGAGTGGGAGGAAAGTAGAACTTGATGAGGTAATTGTACCTTCTCTCGAATTGGAAAGTAGCTCATCACAGAAAACCGTTCCCGTGATGCCTACACCAACTAGTGAGGAAGCTAATGATAATGATCATGAAACTTCAGATCAAGTTACTACCGAACCTCGTAGGTCAACCAGAGCACGTTCCGCACCGGAGTGGTACGGTAATCCTGTTCTGGAAGTCATGTTACTAGACCATGTCGAACCTATGAACTATGAGGAAGCGATGATGAGCCCAGACTCCGATAAATGGCTTGAGGCCATGAAATCTGAGATAGGATCCATGTATGAGAACAAAGTATAGACATTGATTGACTTGCCCGATGATCGGCGAGCCACTGAGAATAAATGGATCTTCAAGAGGAAGACGGACGCTGATAGTAGTGTTACTATCTACAAAGCTCGAATTGTCGCAAAAGTTTTTTCGACAAGTTCAAGGTGTTGACTACGATGAGATTTTCTCACTCCTATCGATGCTTAAAGTCTGTCCGAATCATGTTAGCAATTGCCGCATTTTATGAAAACTGGCAAATGGATGTCAAAACTGCATTCCTTAATGGATTTCTTAAAGAAGAGTTGTATATGATGCAACCAAAAGGTTTTCTCAATCCTAAAGGTGCTAACAAAGTGTGCAAGCTCCAGCGATCCATCTATGGACTGGTGCAAGCATCTCGGAGTTGGAATATACGCTTTGATCAGTTGATCAAAGCATATAGTTTTACTTAGACTTGCGGTGAAGCCTGTATTTACAAGAAAGTGAGTGGGAGCACTACAGCCTTTCTGATAAGTATATGTGAATGACATATTGTTGATCGGAAATGATGTAGAATTTTCTGGAAAGCATAAAGGAGTATTTGAAAGTAGTTTTTCAAAGAAAGACCTCGGTAAAGCTACTTACATATTGGGCATCAAGATCTATAAAGATAGACCAAGACGCTTGATAAGACTTTCGACGAGTACATACCTTGATAAGATTTGAAAGAGTTCAAAATGGATCAGTCAAAGAAGGAGTTCTTGCTTGAGTTGTAAGGTATGAAGTTGAGTAAGACTCAAAACCCGACCACGGCAGAAGATAGAGAGAGAATGAAAGTCATTCCCTATGCCTCAGCCATAGGTTCTATAAAGTATGCCATGTTGTGTAACAAACCTGTTGTGTACCTTGCCATGAGTTTGGCAAGGGGGTACGATAGTGATCCATGAGTGGATCACTGGACAGCGGTCAAAGTTATCCTTAGTTACCTAAGAGGACTAAGGAAATATTTTTCGGTTATGGAGGTGATAAAGAGTTCGTCGTAAAGAGTTACGTCGATACAAGCTTTTACACCGATCCGGATGACTTTGATCTCAATCTGGATACATATTGAAATTGGGAGCAATTAGCTAGAGTAGCTCCATGCAGAGCATTGTAGACATAGAATATTTGCAAAATTCATACGACGCTGAATGTGGCAGACCCGTTGACTAAACTTCTCTCACAAGCAAAACATGATCACACCTTTGTATTATTTGGTTGTTAATCACATAGCGATGTGAACTAGATTATTGACTCTAGTAAACCCTTTGGGTGTTGGTCACATGACGATGTGAACTATTGGTGTTAAATCACATGACAATGTGAACTAGATTATTGACTTTAGTGCAAGTGGAAGACTAAAGGAAATATGCCCTAGAGGCAATAATAAAGTTGTTATTTATATTTCCTTGTATCATGATAAATATCTATTATTCATGATAGAATTGTATTAACCGAAAACTTGATACATGTGTGGATACATAGACAAAACACAGTGTCCCTAGTAAGCCTCTACTAGACTAGCTCATTAATCAAAGATGGTTAAGTTTCCTAACCATAGACATGTGTTGTCATTTCATGAACGGGATCACATCATTAGGAGAATGATGTGATGGACAAGACCCATCTGTTAGCTTAGCATAATGATCGTTAAGTTTTATTGCTATTGCTTTCTTCATGACTTATACATATTCCTTTGACTATGAGATTATGCAACTCCTGAATACCGGAGAATACCTTGTGTGCTATCAAACGTCACAACGTAAATGGGTGATTATAAAGATGCTCTACACGTATCTCCGAAGGTGTTTTGTTGGGTTGGCATAGATCGAGATTAGGATTTGTCACTCCGAGTATCGGAGAGGTATCTCTAGGCCCTCTCGGTAATGCACATCATAATAAGCCTTGCAAGCAATGTGACTAATGAGTTAGTTGCGGGATGATGCATTGCGGAACGAGTAAAGTGACTTGCCGGTAATGAGATTGAACTAGGTATGTGGATACCGACGATCGAGTCTCAGGCAAGTAACATACCGATGACAAAGGGAATAACGTATGTTGTCATAATGGTTCGACCGATAAAGATCTTCGTAGAATATGTGGGAGCCAATATGAGCATCCAGGTTCCGCTATTGGTTATTGACCGGAGAGGTGTCTCGGTCATGTCTACATAGTTCTCGAACCCGTAGGGTCCGCACACTTAACGTTCGATGACGATTTGTATTATGAGTTATGTGTTTTGGTGACCGAAGTTTGTTCGGAGTCCCGGATGAGATCACGGACATGACAAGGAGTCTCGAAATGGTCGAGATGTAAAGATTGATATATTGGAAGTGAAAGTGCTAGTTATCGACTAGAGGGGGGTGAATAGGCGATTTTTATGTAAGTCTTTGACGCACGAGGGCTTTGAAGACAAATAGTAGAAATGAACCTATTGATATGCAGCAGAAGGTAGACTACACTAGACAGGCCATAGTCAAGTAAGCAATGAAGTGAAAGCACGAAGACTATCAGCAGCTAGGTAGTATGGATCAGGATGGAAGATAGTATGAAGCCAAACAGTAAACAGTCTATAAGCAGTGAAGACACTCAGATCATATAACCAGGCAATGACTTCACGAAGACAAACTGTATGTAAAGGGGAGGGAAGGATAGAACCAATTGCTTGGTGAAGACAAGGATTTGGTAGACCAGTTCCAGTTGATGTGACAACTGTACGTCTGGTTAGGGAGGCTGAGATTTAACTCAGAAGACCGCGTCTTCACCTTATTCCCCTTGAGCTAAGAACACTTAGTCCTCGCCCAATCACTCTGGTAAGTCTTCAAGGTAGACTTCCAAACCTTCACAGACTTCGTTCACTGGCAATCCACAATGGCTCTTGGATGCTCAGAACGTGACACCTAACCGGCTGGAGGATTCATAGTCCTCAAGTGTAACAAGTCTTCAGATCACGCGGACAGAAAGACTTCAGTGATGCCTAACACTCTTTGGCTCTGGATGTTTTGGGCTTTGTCCTCGCAAGATCTCTCTCTCAAATGCTTCGGAGGTGGGTTGCTCTCAAACGACAAAAGCCGTGCACTAACTCTGAGCAGCCACATATTTATGGTGTAGGGGGTGGGCTATTTATAGCCAGGAGGCAACCCGACCTGATTTCTCCGAAATGACCCTGGGCCACTAAGGAACTGACACGTGTCCAACGGTCGGATTTCAAACACACGCGACAGCATTACTTGGGCTACAAGTAAAGCTGACTCATCAAGCTCTGGATAAGATTTGCTCTCATTGTCTTCGCTCGAAGACATAGGATTTGGTTGAGCATCACATCAGTCACTCTGACTTCGTTCACTTGGACCCCACTTAACAGTACGGTGGTTCCTATGACTCAACAAAGAAGAAAAGAAGCAACGAAACAACTATGTCTTCGCACTCCATAGTCTTCATGTGAATGTTGAGCATCACATCAGTCACTCTGACTTTGTTCACTTGGACCCCACTTAACAGTACGGTGGTTCCTATGACTCAACAAAGAAGAAAAGAAGCAATGAAACAACTATGTCTTCGCACTCCATAGTCTTCATGTGAATGTCTTCTCATGTCATAATCGTCACTGTGAATATCTTCACAGACCACCATTGTCTTCAATGTCTTCACACATTTTTAGGGGTCATTTCTGGTAGGTAAACCGAATCAATAAGGGACTACTACCTGTGTTATCCTGCAATTCTCACAAACACATTAGTCCCTCAACCAAGTTTGTCGTCAATACTCCAAAACCAACTAGGGGTGGCACTAGATGCACCTACAGGAAGGTAGTATTCGGACACCGGAAGGGTTCCGAGGTGTATCGGGTACATACCGGAGTACCGGAGGGGTTACCGGAACCCCCCGGGAAAAGATATGGGCCATATGGGCCATAGGAGGGAGGCTAACTAGCCCACAAGGGGCTGGCATGCCCCCCACAAAGGAGGAGGCCAAATTGGATTAGGGAAGGGGGTGACGCCTCCCTTTCCTTCTCCTAGTCCCTCTCCTCTCCCCCTTTCCCCCTCCGGAAGAAGGAAAAAAAGGGGGGCCGAATCCTACTAGGACTGGAGTCCTAGTAGGACTCCCCTCTCCCTGTCGCGCCCCTTGGTGGCCGGCCTCCTCCTCCCCTCCTTTATATACGGGGGCAGGGGCACCCAGAGCACAACAGTTGTTCTCTTAGCCGTGTGCGGTGCCCCCTCCACAGTTTACTCCTCCGTTCATAGTGTCGTAGTTCTTAGGCGAAGCCCTGCGCGGATCACATCACCATCACCGTCGCCACGCCATCGTGCTGACGAAACTCTTCCTCGACCCTCTGCTGGATCAAGAGTTCAAGGGACGTCATCGAGATGAACGTGTGCTGAACTCGGAGGTGCCGTACGTTCGGTATTTGATCGGTTGGATCGCGAAGACGTTCGACTACATCAACCACGTTAACCCAACCCTTCTGCTTTCGGTCTACGAGGGTACGTGGACACACTCTCCCCCTCTCGTTGCTATGCATCTCCTAGATAGATCTTGCGTGATCATAGGATTTTTTTTTTGAAATTGCATGCTACATTTCCCAACAAGAATACACCAACCACTAGAGTCTTACTACTAGCAGGGCAACTATTACTAGCCAGCAGCGCGCGGTTCTTGAGTCAAAAGATAGATAGCAAGAGATTGATATAGAAAAACATTCAACGACGAACCAACATGTGGTTGGATGGTTAGGAGGACGGTGGTATGTCCAGCGCACCAGCGTTCAAGTCCTAGTGCTCGCATTTACTGCTGAATTTATTTCAGAATGCGTTCGGTGGGAGATGTCCCCGTCAACTACGAGGCACCTTTGGTGACTTCGTCAATAACAATATGATATGTCGGCTCAGTCTCCCGAATGTGCTCATAGGGGTAGGGTGTGCGTGTGTGTTTATAGGGATGAGTGTATGCACGTATGTATGAGCGTCTGCGTCCGTACTGTGTTAAAAAAACATCCAATGGTGCAGCCTCAGTATAAGCGCATATGCAATTTCCGTTGCAAAGAAAAGAGCGCATAAGAAATTTGACAAATTAGAGAATGCCAAATAAATAAAAAGGTAATATATTTAGCAATTAAATCGATTTAACTTTCTCTTAAATCCATTTCAAAACAACATTACCCTGGGTATGCAACTTTGTATTTCCAACATTTTTCCATCTATTTTTTTATCAACCAAACGAACTTCATAGGTGTTTGAAAAGCTATTTCAATTATAATCATGAGTAACTTGCAACTTCTTACTATTTCAATTGTTCAGTTCTGGACATACTAAAGTTTATTAAGACAAACATTTGAGGATGAAGGGATTATCTTTTCCCTCTTGGTGTTTAAGTTTGTGTAAATCTAATATTACATGGATATACATATTACAGTGTTTGTATGCTTCCAATTAATCATTGATTAATTAATGAGTTGCATGACTCCGTTCACTGTATTTTGAATGATGGCACTTAAAGTTACACATGCACATGGGTATTTTTTAACTTTCTTTTGTTTAATGTCTACACACGTGTTAAGAGAAAACACTTAGGTCTCACTCAACCGTGTAGACGATACACATGTATATGCATCTTACCAATGGCAACCTAGAATTGTAGGTTTTGGGGTGCCATAGATCAAAATTTACACTAAACATCTTCATAATCTCAACAAATAGGTTGAAAATAGCAATAATTTGATGGATGTTTAGGGTTTAAGTATATAATAAATCTTATTTTACAAATTTGAATGGGATGCATGGCACCCACGACACCCCCACTAGATGTGCCCCTGCATCTTACTTGAAAACAGAAATATATAAATATTTATTATAAAAAATGTAGTGAAAAAATCATCATCGTTTCACTGGCCCGAATTCCGACATTTGACTATATTTTGAAAAATTTACACGTGCATGGCACGTGCCATTTGCTAGTAAGAGCTAGTCATATAGTCCTTGAAGCATTATTCCTTTTGTAGGTGGTGTATTAGCAAGAAGTTTGAATCTTTAGTATTTTTAGTTGTACTTCATGTTTTAGCAATGAATGAAATTAGTTCAGAGGTGTTAAATAGAGAGGTTAGATCGTTCTCATATTGCAAGTAATATCTCTACAAAATATGGTGGATTTGACGTTGAAATGGTAATCGATAGGGTAGATGTAGAAATTATAAATTATTATTTTTCAAAATTTGACTTATTATTTAAAAAGCCTATGGACTTGTATCAATTATGCCCATTTTGACCCTCCTTTGGGATACTTGTCGACACTTATTTTTCCTTTACATGATTTCAGAAACCTAAGGACTCGACCATATGGATATGAAAAATAAAGGATTGCTCATCCTAGCCGGAAAGTAGGGGAACATATACTCAATTTAATGTGAGTAAACAGAATTTCATACTCGACCTTCATAGATCCCCATAGAATTCATGGAAAGCCATATTTGATGAAAGTCATATGTACGTCTTGGAGAGATCTTTCCTATCCTTCGAGATCCATCCATTAGACCTATTTGAAGAGGGTTCCATTACTAACATGTTTACTTCAATTGTCGGTAAGGTATTTGGTTTTAAAAACCCTATTTTTTATATGTCTAGAGGGTCAACAAATTCCCCCTACTTATTCAAAAACTTTCCAAGCCATGGTATTATTGTGAATAGCCATCAACTATATGGAAACGTTAGAAGAATATGGCCTATTCTGGGCCCTAGAATACATTACATTCGTATGATGATTCCCTTCAACCGGGTTATTCAATTCCAATTATAGATAGAGAAAAAAAACAAGAGGAGAACGAATGAAAAATGACATAGTTTGGAAGTTAGACCCTTTACTTGGACATGAATTTGGAAACCTCCTATTTGCCAATAGAAGTGTTAGCCTACTTCTACATCCGATATATCATATAACCCATTAAGTTTTTTTAATGGAATAAGTTATAATAAAGATATTGTCCTCTAATAAAAATTTGAACTTCAAAAAAGGAATACTTTTGATTCAACCATCTCTTTATGAACTCAGCAACTTGAAGTATTAGATGCTGCCAAAGGGAGTGGGGGTGTCATACACAAAAAGGAAGTGACTTATAGAATGACAGAGGCAAATAGTTCTCTTGCACATTTTCATTAATCCATGCATGCAGATACATGGATCCGTACATCTTGATTTGAATAGAATCAAAAGATATGTTTTGGGTCAGTGTAATCTTTATACGCAAACCTTGATTCGAGTAATCATTTATTTGTAGACCAAGGAGTGGGAGCTAGCACTAGAACTGGTGTTTGGAGACTAAAAAGAGGAGGGGCAAACAAGATGATTGCTTCGCCCAGTAAACTATGCATGATCTGATGACCTCGCCTTTCTCCCATAAAAGTTGGGAACATTTATTTGAATCCTTCCCATATGCATGCTATTCTCATGTTCCTCTGAAGGGTGGTATCCATGTGGCCACCCATGATGGAGATGCACTCGAGCTACACAGATTGCACTTGTGCCACAAGACGACTAAGGCAATTCCCCTTGCGCGCGTAGGGCGAGGGTGCCGAGAAAATGCGCACTCCTAGTGCATTTTGGGAATGTTTGAGAATCTTCCTTGAGCTGAACTTTCCTTTTTTCCTACTGTTTTTCCTTTTTATCAGTTTGTCCTTTTTTCATTTTTTTTGTGTATTCCATATTTTTCCTAATTTTTAAACAGGGATCGTTTTCAAATTCTTAAACAGTTTTAAAATTTGTAAAAAATTTATAATAGGAAAAAAATTTGAATTCATGAACTATCATTTGCAGCTCAGGGTAATTTTTTTGGAAGCTAAGAACCATTTACTCAAATTTGTGAACATTTTTAAATTTTAAAATTCATGAATTTTTAAACTCGGGACATTTTTTCAAATCCAAGAATTCCTTTGCAAGTAATACCACTTAATTATTGTACATACACATTTTTAAACTTGGGACATTTGTATATACTTTTTAAATTCATGATTTTTTTTGATATTTTTGAAATTAAAAAAGTCCTTAGCATCTTTTTTTTTAAATATTAGTGTGAATCAACCAAAATAAAATAGCGTCCAAATACTCGATAAAATGGTATAGCATATGTGCCCCTCATTGTCTTTTTTTTTCCAAACGTATGAAATGACGCTAGATTTTTAGTCTTTCCAAATGAACGCCCTTAGGTGCATCGAATACCATATCCCCCCAACACACACACACGCACACCCTTTTGAGGAACTAGGAGTTGACGGCATTAAACGGTTCGCTTAGGATGACAATCTGAGCGAACACATCCGGAATGCAAAATTTCTGTTTCTAGAGCATGACGACAAATTTCACCATTTCATATTGATGTAGCATGGCAAATCCTTTCTTCCAGCATGGCAATTTTCTTTTTGGGCTGGCAATTCTCTATGTTGCATCGTGGCAAATCCCTGAAAACGCATGACAATTACTCTACTGAGCATGACAACCCTGCCAATATTTTCTGTTAGCATGTCAATTTCTTTCTTTACGACAAGGCAAATATTTTAGAATAGCGTGACAAATATATCACTTTTACCATGACAATTCTTGAGCGTTCACGTCAAAGGTTTATTTGAGAGAACACCCCTAGATCATGGCGTTCCTGTGAAAACCGTCCCGTAAAAAACAATAGTTTGCTTGGATGACACCCCCGCCCCTATGTTATTAGGTCCTTTTCATTAGCGAAGCCTTGCGGTCATTTATTGGGACGGTCCAGTTAGCACACTGCGAAGGGCGAGGAGTTTGGAAATCACTAATTAAGTGGTATTCCTTGCAAAGTCACTCTCACCTTCTCTGTTGGTGATGTAACACTTGTCGCAACCAGGGAGTTCTGGTGAGATTTCTCTCCACGCATGGGTGAGTTTGTATGTGCTTTTATTTTCTAAGACTCATTTTTTCAAAAAAAAATCTCTTCAACCATGCATCCGAATAACGAACTGTTTTCACCGTTGCGTTTCTTGCATCGAGCTTGTCGAAATTATATCCAATGTTGACAGGTTTTCACACAAAAAATCAAACAAAATCTACACTTCCAACTAGAGTAACTTGTGCTTCCAAATTATACTAACCTATGCTCCAACTAAACTAATCTATGCTTCACTTTTGGGAAGCACGACTATGCTTCACTCGGAGAACAAAAAAAATAGATTGAAAAACACAAAAGAGAAAAACTAACCGAAACGAAAAAAGGAAAAACCAATAATCTAAAAACAAAAAATCTAAAATAAAGACGTAAAGTGGAAAAACCGTGGAAGCACAATTCACTTTTGTGAGAAAGCACGTAACGAAAATTTGTACTTCACACGGAAGCACATTTGTCTGAATCAACGAGAGTTAATATGGATCGGAGGAGTATCAACGTGTAATTAATTTCCTACATAACATGCACATGCAATTAATATAAAAAATTACGAGGCATGAGACTAGCTATTTTACATTGTGACAAGGAGTTTTGATGCTGCCCCTTCACTCGATTCACATGTGAAATGATATCCACCTTGAAGAACTGCTCACGAATTCACACATACAGTGTGTATGTACGTATACGCTGCTACGCACGTCCTTCGATCGCTAGCTTTTTTGGGTGGAGAAAATGGGAGCTCCTAAGTGGCGAGCGCGCCAACCAATCTGTGGTTGGATGATTAGAGGGACTATGGTGTGGTATCCCCAGCCCACTAGGGTTCAAATCCTGATGCTTGCATTTATTTTTGGATTTATTTCAGGATTTTCGTGATGCACATTCGGTGGGAGGAGACGTTCCCGCCGCCGACGAGGTAACTTCGTAAATTTTAAGATGATATGCCGACTCAGTCTTTCGGAGGTGCTCATAAGGGTAGGGTGTGCGTGTGTGCACTCATAGGGGTGAGTGTATGCACGTGTATATGAGCGTTTGCGACTATACTGTGTTCAGAAAAAAAGTGGCGAGCGGCGGTTAGGAGCGCCCACGCGCCCCGCAATCTAGGCAGGCCCACTACTAAGGCTATCATATCGCTTGTCACACAGTCGCCTTGTTCGCTGTCAACCTTGACTTTTAGAAAGAAAAAAAAATCAAAAATAATTTGTGAATACAAAATTTCACAAAATAGAAAAAAGTTCAGGAATTTCAAAAAGAAAGATCATGAATTCAAAAAAGTTCACTGTGATTTTGAAAAAAAAGTTCCTAAAATTTTAAAAGTTCACCCATTTTGAAAAATCGTCCATAATTTTTTTAAAATCCATCAGTTTTGCAAAACAAAGTTCATTGATTTAAAAAAAAGTTAATCAAATTTGGAAAAAAATTCACAAATTTGGAAAAGGTTCATGGATTTTCAAAAAAGAAGAACACAAATTCAAATAACTCATCAATTTTAAAAAAGGGTTCATGAATTCAAAAAACAAATCACCAGATTTTGAAAATAAATAATCAAATTTGGAAAAAAAATTCACAAATTTGGAAAAGGTTCATGGATTTTCAAAAAAGAAGAAAACGAATTCAAATAACTCATCAATTTTTAAAAAGGGTTCATGAATTCAAAAAACAAATCACCATATTTTGAAAAAAAAAAGTCCTGAATTTGAACAAAGTTTATTGATTTTGATTAAAAAAGTTCAAGCATTTTTAGAAAAAGAGAAAAAGAAAAAAATGAAAAGAAAAGAAGAAAGAAGAAAAGAATAAAAGGGATGTAACTAATCACATCGGGGTGAGCTGGCTACCGTAGCTAACACTAGACGAGGAGGTCATGTGTTTGAATCAAACCTCACGCACACTTTTTGGGGGTTAATTACAATGTAACAGGCGCTTAAGGCAACACATAGGAAATGCGGCGGAAAATCGCTGGAAAGAGGAAAGATGAGAAAGGGCTCTTTCACATCAGGTCGTGACCAACCTTAGAGCATCTCTAGTTTTTTCTTTTTTGAGGAATAGAGCATCTCGATCTGGTAAAAGTTCGTCGGGCCGTGTTTTTCCGTCCGATTTGCAGTACGGGCAAAAAAACTGGCTCAAACAGGTCTTGTAAAAACGGCCTGACCCGTAATTTTTTTATGGGAGGCCCGTAAACTGCCCCGAATTCGCAATATATACCGGAGCGATGGCATTCCATGGTTCACACCCTTCATTTCTCCTCTCCCCCTTCGCCGAAATCCTCTTCTCCGACGAGAAATCCCTCTTCTCTGGCAGCCTTTTGCGGCGCGCATAGCCACCGGAACCGAGCCCTGATGTCGTGCATGGGTGGTGGAAGGGGTGGCCGAGGGGGGCTCGGTGGCCGTGGCGACGAGCCGCCTCGCAAGCGCCGCAACGACGATGAGGCCGGGAACTCCTCCCTCCGTTCGCCAGTGAAGGGGTGGCGCAAGGAGCAGGCGTGGAAGCACGACGCGCTGTCCCATAGCTCCGGCCGATGGGTGTGGAGCAACTACGACAGGCTAGACTGGATCTTCTCCCCCGTGCTCAAGCGTCTCCGGCGGCGAAGAGCGCGTGGTTCGACATGAAGAAGGCGGCCGCTGCCGGAGACGAAGCTGTGGCGGCGCGGGTGGCGGCGTTGAAGGAGTAGTACAATCTGGCCTTCGTGCTCTCCAAGTCGCTGATGGAGCACCACGTCCACGTCAAGGCGCCTGGTGATGATGATGATGAGTAGATCTAAGTTTAACTAGCAAGCCAAAGGCGCGGCGGCGCGCCACCGATGACTTAGCCCGCGTGTGCCTGTATGTTGTTTTTTATTTTAAGATGAGAGAAGGGATGACAATGGGTTTGAGGTCGATCTGGTTGCAATGAATTATATAGAGGAAGGCTTTTCATGCAGATTGTAATCCTTTGATCAGTGCGATATGCCACATTGTTCACATAGGGAGCGTCTCCTTTTTCTGCATATCTGAATGCTTGTACGTCTTCCCAGTGATTAGGGAAAGAGCGAACCACTTTTTCCTCGCTCATTTCGTGGATGATTAGGTGAACCTCTGTGTCAAATAATTGGTTTATAGCTGTGGTTACTGCTTCACGAGGTTGTCTGGCTATGAGAGAGAGAGGGGGGTTTAACAATGAATGCATAGTGCCACGTGGCACATAGTCTTGTGTGGAGCTGCGCATCATCCATGAACACATCTTCGAATTTTTTTTTACCCGGATTCATTATAGCACTATATATAGGGAATCAATCAATAGTAAGTGTTACAGTAATGCAAGTAGTTCAAAGCAAAAGTACTGATTAGGCCAGCGACCAAATTTATGATCTAGACTTGTATAAATTTTGATGTAAAGTTTGTTCATTTTATTCTATATTCCTTTTTTCTGTCACAACATGGCAAAATTTAGAATAAACAATAGAAATAACCATTTTAAATAGGAAATAGTTAAATTTGGCGTACGGAGCTTGAATATGCAGGAGAGGATTATGTTGAGTTGAAAACAATTCATTGTAGCATACATGGACTACTTTAGACCAAAATGTGCTTTGTATTTAGGCCTGCCTAGCCCACTAGGACGGAGAGCTAAGTTGGTTTGTGTATGCTCAGGGTGACATGCGGAAAACTTTAGCATTTACGAAAAGAGTAGCTTAATTTAGGATATGCACCTATATATAATTTCATTTACGATTTGTCAATTTTGTCATGTATTTCTATTTGATTTTTCTCTAGAGGATTGAGCAGCTGAGAAGTTGTATACCTTAGTGATCCTCTTGCTGGCTTTGCTGATCAACCTTTAAATGTTATACTTGTGTTTATTGTGAACATGTGGAAGCAGAAAGATATAAATAGTTATATCAGAATAGAAACAAAGGAGGAACTGGGGAGAAAAGTGCAAAGGAGTGACTATTAGTAGCCATAGAAAAGGGGATTTGCTGATGATCTACTTTCTTTGTCCTATATGCTCTTCAAATAACGTACTAAATTTGAACCGAAACATAGACTTTTGTAGCTTTGTATAGAAACTGCTATATACGAATTTCTGGAGGAACATCCAGGTCATAATTTTCTTAGCTTTGTATAGAATCTGGAAAACTCTTACATGAGAATTACATGGCCCCCTTTTATACCACACAACCATTTTTTTTCATAAATCCAACATCAGTTAATTGCTAAATTACGCAAGGCAATTGTACAATATGTATTCAATATCACATTCATGCACAAAAATTTAACACTTCCTAAATGTGTGTGCCATGTATACACCTGTTGTCTAAAGCCGTGTAGTACAGTTACATATACATATGAATATGCCATGTACCATGGATAAATACATTAGAAGTCCTTGCATATATTTTACACCTAAGATAAATAAACACCAAGGATAAATACATCAGAAGAGTCAGCCTGTGATAAAATGGGGATGTGTTGTGATTTTATTCCCGTAGATGTTTGTAGTTAACTATGTCTGGATTAAACTAACTTTTCTGACTATAGTTAGACTTGAATTGCCAACATCTATAACTACTGAAATAGGGCTGTAGTGCAAATAGATAGCACGATTATGCCGAGGGAGGTTGACAATAAACAGAATTGTCCACCTAGATGCCTAGAACATTGAGGTCCACCTAGATGCCTAGAACATTGAGGGGGCAAGATCGCTCATATAAGATGACAAAAATGAACTTTTTCCAAGTGAAGGTTGACTGCTATATAGCCGATAGCCGCTTCAGAACCTTCAAAGAAAATAAAGAATGGATAAATAATATGAATCTCAGATGTACTCACATGAACCTATAGAAAGTATATCAATGAATCAATGAATATTGGCTGATTAAAGAAAAAATAGCCAAGGATGTTCACATACGTAAGGAGAAGGAATTTCAATTCAGTTCTTACACCTTCAAGCCACTGATTCCAAACAGGAACAGCCTGTTCCGTCCCATGTCATAGAGGAACTCATGTTTGGCCTCAGGGTACAACTCCGAGGATAGTCTCCTGCCTCCTATCCCATCCTTGCGCGATGGCTGGCTGGCTGTGGTGTATGACGACGTCATCATGTCGTGTAGGGGATGACGCAATGAAGGGCTCTAGCGGAAGGTGTGCGGAGGGGGGGAGGGGGAGTCTAGGGGAGCGGGAGAGGAGGAGTCAGGTCAACGCAGGGCTCCGACGGCAGAGGCGCTAGACAGGATCTCATCCGCGAGCTCAGGTGGCGTGCGGGTGAAGGGGGAAGAGGGAAGAGAGGAAGAGGAGGCGGAGAGGTGTTCGTCGGTGACTGGTAGCTGCCGACATTGCCGGTCTTGAGCGCATCATTGGCATGTGCATGAAGGCGGGTGAGGCGCGCTCAGGCCTCTCCTAATGGTGGCAGCGTGTGGGAGCCAGGAGGGGGTTAGGAGGCTTGATCGAGGGTGACCCGGGGCCGAGGAAGGCTGCGCATGGGAGGTGGAAGAGAAAGGTGGGAGGTGGTGGTGCAGGAAGAGGAGAGGGGAATGCTACGTCTTCAACGTATCTATAATTTTTGTTTGTTCCATGCTATTATAGTATCAATCTTGGATGTTTATTATGCAATTATATATCATTTTTTGGGACTAATCTATTAAATTAGTGCCCAGTGCCAGTTGCTGTTTTTTGCTTGTTTTTGGTTTTTCAGAAAATCAGTACCAGATGGAGTCCAAACGCTACGAAACTATTTGACAATTTTTTCTAGACCAGAAGGGACCCTAGAATCTTCGGGAGAAGACCTGAAGTGCCATGAGGCAGTGACAAGCCTGTCAGGGGCACCCTAGGGGGGCACCCCCAGGCTTGTGGGACCCTCGTGGCACCTCCTGACCTAATTACAACACTATAAATTCCGCAATATTCCCTGTACATCAGAGAGCCTCCCGAAACACTTTTTCCGCCGCCGCAAGTTTCTATTCTCGCGAGATCCCATCTGGAGGCCTTTTCCGGTACTCTGCTGGAGGGGGAATCGACCATGGAGGGCTTCTACATCATCCTTGCTACCCTATCAATGATGCATGAGTAGTTTACTATAGACCTACAGGTCCATAGCTAGTAGCTAGATGGCTTCTTCTCTCTCTTTTATCTTCAATACAATGTTCTCCTCGATGTTCCTGGAGTTCTATTCGATGTAATCTTCTTTTGCGATGTCTTTGGTGGGATCTGATGAATTGTGGGTTTATGATTAGATTATTCATGATTATTATTTGAGTATTTTCAGAATTCTTATATGCATGATTGTTATATCTTTGTATTTCTCTCTGATCTATTGATTTGGTTTGGCCAACTAGATTGATTTATCTTGCAATGGGAGAGGTGCTTTTGATGGGTTCGATCTTGCGGTGCTCAATCCCAGTGACAGAAAGGGACATGACATGTATTTGTATCAGTGCCATTAAGGGTAAAATGATGGGGTTTATTCATATTGATTGAGTTTACTTTGTCTACATCATGTCATCTTGGTTAAGGTGTATACTGTTCTTTATGAACTTAATACTCTAGATGCATGCTGGATAGCGGTCGATGTGTGGAGTAATAGTAGTAGATGCAGGAAGGATTCGGTCTACTTGTCTCAGACGTGATGCCTATATACATGATCATTACCTTGAATATCGTCATAACTATGCGCTTTTCTATCAATTGCCCAACAGTAATTTGTTTACCCACCGTATGTATGTTCAAGAGAGAAGCCTCTAGTGAAAACTATGGCCCCCGGGTCTATCTTTATCATATATAAAAATCCAAAAATACCTTGCTGCAATTTATTTACCGTTATTTTTATTTTGTGTTTTTGTTTATCTATCTACCATTATCAGACTTGATCCTTGCAATTAACCGCCAAGGGATTGACAACCCCTTTTTTGCGTTGGGTGCAAGTATTTGTTCTTTTGCTTGTAGGTGATGTTCACGAGGTCTTGTGTGGTTCTCCTACTGGATTGATAACCTTGGCTCTTAACTGAGGAAAATACTTATCTCTAATGTACTGCATCATCCTCTCCTCTTCGGAGAAATCCCAACGCAGCTCACAAGTAGCAGGAAGAATTTCTGGCGCCGTTGCCGGGGAGACATCACCAAAACCTATCAAGTACCACGCACAAACTTTCATCTCCTTGCATTTACATTATTTGCCATTTGCCTCTCATTTTCATCTCCCCCACTTCTAAAATGTGTTCACGAAAAGACAAAAATATTTTCCATTTGCCCTTTTGCATGTTTGCTTGCTTGCTTGTTTTGCTGCTATGGCTAGTTCTTCACTTGTTACTTGCACCCCTAAAAATGAAGTGCTTAATTTTAAACAAATAGGGGAGGAGACTTTACAAGATGCTTGGCATAGGATTTGTGATGCTCTGAATAGATCAACTCGTAAGCAATCAACTACCGTTCTCCTTTATAATTTTTATGTGGGTATTACTACTTGGTATAGATTTGTGCTTGATACTATTACCGGAGGGAATTTCTTGAGTGGTCACCCTATGGATGCTTTCAATGCTATGGAAAATTTAGTGGGATCACCACCTATTACTATTAATGAAACCGCATTGACTTTGGAGCATGTTATGCAAAGGTTTGACGCTATTGAAAATAACATACCTACCATAGAGCATATTGAAATTTTGGATAAAAAGATCCTTGATCATATTAATCAATTTGGGTAAAGGTAGGAACTACTTTAAAAGTGCTAAAAGGAAAAGAATCGGTAATTAATGAGAGGGTAGAACAAAGTCCCGCTAGAAATGATAAGTTGGAAGAAGTTATTAATAATTTGGATTCTACTTTTTCTTCCGTTAAAACCATCGAAAGGACTCCTCCTAGCAAGAATTGCAAATTTATGTATGTTCCTAAAAACAAGGGTGCCGCATTTAGTAATGGAAATGAAGATCTTAAAATGATTAGTGTTCACCCCAATTTTGTTGATTTGATAAAGGAACCCATCTATGAAAACAAAATCCTCAACTTTGTTCCTAGGAGTGTGATTGTTAAAAATATAAATGTTAGAACTCCTAGGAAGTACGGATGTGTGATTGAGGAGCTGGGAATGAAAGATGACAATACCTGAAACTATGCATTACGCCTAGTGATAACCCACAAGTATAGGGGATCAGTTGTCGCCTTTCTCGATAAATAAGAGTGTCGAACCCAACGAGGAGATAAAGGTAGGATTTGTATTCCCTTCAAGTTCTATCGACCACCGATACAACTCTACGCACGCTTAAAGTTCGCTTTACCTAGAACAAGTATGAAACTAGTAGTACTTTGTATGTGTGGTAAGATAGGTTTGCAAGATAATAAAGAACGTGAAAATAAAAGTTAGGTGCTGTTTAAATAAAGAAACAATTAAATTAGTATAACGAGTGTGGATTGGTGGTGGTAGGATTTGCGGAATTGTCCCTTAGCAATTGACTATGTTACGAGACCGATAGCAAGTTTTTATGTGCGAGAGGCCACTGCTAGCATGTCGTCCCTTACTTGGAATTCTATGCACTTATGATTGGAACTATTAGCAAGCATCCACAACTACTAAAGTTCATTAAGGTAAAACCCAAACATAGCATTAAGATATATATTGGTCCCCCTTCAATCTCGTATGCATTAATTTTTATGGTAGGCTAAAGCTGCTGTCACCCTTGCTCTCCAATGCATAGTGCTATCAACATACAACTAACCCTATGGTGTGATACACACGCGCGCTCATACGATGGGCACCAAAGGACAGCAACATAACCACAAGCAAATTAAACTGACCATAGCAATTCACCAATTACCGATAGGACAACAAAATCTACTCAAGCATCATAGGATGGCAACATATCATTGGATAATAGTATGAAGCATAAAGCACCATGTTCAAGTAGAGGGTACAGCGGTTTGCGGGAGAGTGGACCGCTGTAGATAGATGGGGCAAGGTGATGAAGATGTTTATGAAGATGATAGAGTTGTTGGAGTAGATCGTCGTCACACTATGATTGCCCCGGCGGCGTTCCGGCGCCACCGGGAGAGAGGGGGAGAGATCCCCCTCCTTCTTCTTCTTCCTTGATCTCCTCCCCTAGATGGGAGGAGGGTTTCCCCTCTGGTCCATGGCTTCCATGGTGGCAGAGGGGCGGGAGCCCCTCCGAGATTAGATCTCTCTCTCGTTTCCTTCTGTTTCTGCATTCCCAGATTCTGGCCTTTCATCTTTCTTAAATATCCGGAGATCCGTAACTCCGATTGGGCTGAAGTTTTAACACAATTTTTATCCATATATAAGCTTCGTTGCGTCCAAAGGACACCTCCAACCGACCTTAGGGGTGGCCACAAGCCCCCTGGCCGTGCCCTGGGAAGGGAGGCGCGCTTCAAGGGCTTGTGGGCCCCTCGGGCATCGTCTCGCGTTGATTCCGCTTCCCAAAAATCACATATATTCCCAAAAAATCTTTGTAAATTTTTATCGTGTTTGGACTCCGTTTGATATGGATTTTCTGTGAAACAAAAAACATGCAATAAAAAGGAACTGGCATTGGGCACTCGATTAATATGTTAGTCCCAAATAATGATATAAAATGTTGCCAAAAGTATATAAAAGTTGTAAAACATTGGCATGAAACAATAAAAAATTATAGATACGACGGAGACATATCAACATCCCCAAGCTTAATTCCTGCTCGTCCTCGAGTAGGTAAATGAAAAAAATATAATTTTTGATGTGGAATGCTACCTACCATAATCTTGATCATAAAATCTAATCATGGCATGAATATTAAGACACGAGTGATTCAAGGTAATAGTCTATCAATTTTACATCGAAAGAATAATACAAGACATGCATGTAATTCATCATTCCCTTTCATAATAATGGAGCTAAAGGAAACAGCCTCTATACACTTAATTGTGGTAAGCATGACACACTCAGTCTTCCCTGCATAAAGTATAAATCATGAGCACCTTGGTGTCAAACCAGGCAATTGGATCGTACTTCACGCTTCAGCATTTTCAACTTCACTCAATACATGAGCGTGAGCCATGGATATAACACTATGGGTGGAATAGAATGTGGTGGTAGGGATCAACAGGAGAAGGAAGAAAGTCTCGCATCAACTAGGCGGATCAACAGACTATGGAGATGCCCATCAATCAATATCAATGCAAGGAGTAGGGATTGCCATGCAACGGATGCACTAAGAGATATAAGTGTATGGAAGCTCAAACTGAAAACTAAGTGGGTGTGCATCCAACTTGCTTGCTCATGAAGACCTCGGGCATTTGAGGAAGCCCATCATCGGAATATACAAGCCAAGTTCTATAATAAAAATTCTCGCCAATATATGAAAGTGATAACTCAAGAGACTCTATATGAAGAACATGGTGCTACTCTGAAACACAAGTGTGGTAAAAGGATAGTAACATTGCCCCTTCTCAATTTTTCTCTCATTTTTTATTTTCTCTTTTTTATATATTCTTTTTATTTTGGGCTCTTTGGCCTCTTTTTATTTTTGTAAGTCCGAAGTCTCATCCCGATGTGAGGGAATCATAGCCTCCATCATCCTTTCCTCAATGGGGCAATGCTCTAATAATGATGATCATCACACTTTTATTTGCTTACAACTCGATATTACAACTTGATAAAACTAATAAATGATGACTATATGAATGCCTCTGGTAGTGTACCAGGATGTGCAATGATTCGGCATAGCAAAGATATCAAAAAACGGACAAGCCATGAAAATATCATGCTAGCTATCTTACGATCATGCAAAGCAATATGACAATGAACGCTCAAGTCATGTATATGATGATGATGGAAGTTGCATGGCAATATATCTCAGAATGGCTATGGAAATGCCATGATAGGTAGGTATGGTGGCTGTTTTGAGGAAGGTGTAATGAGAGTTTATGCACCGGTGAAAGTTGCGCGGTACTAGAGAGGCTAGCAATGGTGGAAGGGTGAGAGTGCGTATAATCCATGGACTCAACGTTAGTCATAAAGAACTCATATACTTATTGTGAATGTTTTATTAACCCTCGAAGCAAAGTACTACTCGCATGCCCCTAGGGGGAAGGTTGGTAAGAGTTAACCATCGCGCAACCGCGATTCAAACAACACAGAAGGATTTCAACCAAGGATAAATTATGCTTCGACCTCACCGCTAATGTCAGCGGGCACCACTTTACATGCGTAAAGACTTACTTCCCTTAACATCATTATTAATACTCAAATTTAATTCTTTAACTAGCATGCCCCAGTATTACCACCTCAATATCGCAAAACTATTGCAAGGAATCAAACATATCATATTCAGCGATTTATAAGTTTTATGTAGGATTTTATGACTAACCATGTGAATGACCAATTCCTGTTAACTCTCTAAATAGATATAAGTTAAGCAAGAGAGTTTAATTCTTTCTACAAAAGACTTGCCCAATCTCTAACAAATATAAGTGAAGCATAAGAGCATTCTACAAATAACGGTTTTTCTATGTAGAGAAACAAGCATCCAAACTTCAAATGATATAAGTGAAGCATATGAAGCATTATGTAAAGCCATACTCAAAAGATATAAGTGAAGTGCAAAGAGCATTCTATAAATCAACCAAGGACTTTCTCATACTAGCCTGGTGCATTATTTGAAAGAAAAATAAAAAGCACACGACACTCCAAGAAATTATGCATATCATGTGACGAATAAAAATATAGCTCCAAGTGAAATTACCGATGGTCGTTAGAAGAAAGAGGGGATGCCTTCCGGGGCATCCCCAAGCTTAGTTGATTGGGAGTCCTTTAATATTACCTTGGGGTGCCTCGCCATCCCCAAACTTAGGCTCTTGTCGCTCCTTATTGCTTCATCCATCGAGATCTCACCCAAAACATGAAAACTTCAATCACACAAAACTTAACAAAACCCTCGTGAGATCCGTTAGTATAATAAAGAAAATCACCACTTTAAGTACTGTTGCAAACCCATTCATATTATATTTTTGTATTATACCTACTATATTCTAACTTCTCCATGTCTTATACCAACGATACAATCCATAGTTCCATCAAAATACGCAAAACAATGCATCAAAAAAAGAATCTGTCAAAAATAGGACAATCTGTAGCAATTTGAACATTTACCATACTTCTGTAACTCCAAAAATTCTGACAAAATAATTTTTTTGCATAGCAGTATTGTGTAAAAATTTCAGAAACATTCGACGTTCCAGTAAAAATGAAAAATCACGCACTACAGCCAAAGTTTCTGTTTTTGCACTGCCCAAACCAAACAAGCAATCTAATCATCGTAAAGGCAAATCTTGGCACATCATTTTTATGATACAATGGATTTGTACAAGGGGATAATTATTTTTGTTGAAAAGTTTCTGTAATTCAAGATTTGCAAAGTTTCCATGGGCATGAACAAAGTTCAAGGAGCTCCCCCACTTCAACGGTGCTCGTCCTTCTTACTTCCACTTTTCTTTTTGAAAAGTTTTAGGTTCCCCACTTAATTTTTTGTTTTAAAACTTTTTTAAAGCACACAACATAAGTAAATGACTCCCTAAAACTTCCGGGTTGTCTCCCTGGCAGCGCTTTCTTTAAAGCCATTAAGCTAGGCATATAGTGCTCAAGTAATTGATCCACCCGGATCCCAAGGTATATCAAAGCCAATTTTAATTAACAATGATTTGTAGTTTATAAGTGAGCACAAAGCAACATATATCATGCAATGACCAAGCCTAACTCTCTTCCTATGCATCAGCATGTCATAAAAGAACAATTCATGCACACAAAGTAAAGGCCAATCATAGTATAAATAGTTTCTTGCAATTTTATCGTATTGGAAACATAAAGAGGTGGACATGTAGTTCCTCTCTCATAATAATTGCAAGTAGGAGCAGCAAGAACATGCATATTATATCTATCAAAATCATCATGTGTAGTGGTAGAACGCAACCCATCAATATAATCCTTAATAAGCGCAAACTTCTCCGATATAGTGTAGTTGGGAGAATTCAACAAGATAATAGGACTATCATGTGTGGGTGCAATAGCAACAATTTCATTCTTAACATAAACAACTATAGCAAGTTCATCCCCATAAGCATAATTCATATTCGCATCATGGCCACAAGCATAGGAAGCATCAATTTCATCAAAAAGGGATATTTTAAATGAATCCAAGTGATCATAGCAATCATCAATTTCATCAAAAAGGGATATTTTAAACGAATCCAAGGGATCATAGCAATCATCATAGCATTCATCCTTCCGTAAGCACGAAGGGAAATTAAACAATGTATTAGTTGAAGAGTTACTCTCATTAGAAGGTGGGCACGGGTAGCTAATCCGCTCTTCCTCCTTTTGTTCTTCGCTCTCCTCCTGATCGTTTTCATCCAATGAGCTCACAGTGTCATCAATTTCTTCTTCCATAGATTCCTGCAAAATATTAGTCTCTTCTTGGACAACGGAGACTTTCTCAATAAAATCATTAATATCAACATTATATTCATAATTCTCATAGCAATATTTTAGTATAGGAAAATTTTCAGGTCTATAAAAACATCATAAATATCTTCATACTTTTCAAACAAAGGTTCAATTTCATAAGCACCCTTAAAAGAAACAAATTCTTCTATTCGTTCCACATCATAGTAATCATATATACCATTAGCATAAGAAGCCAAGGTTTCATTATCATTAAATCCACATGAAAAGGGAAGGTGTCGAGCCTTCATCCTAGAGCAACAAGTATAATTATATCTCAAGCATAAATCCCAAGCATACCAATCTAACATTTCAATTTGATCCCATAATAGTTTCCCTATTTGAGTCAAGCGATAATCCCTAAAGTATTCACGTTGATCCAATGTGTCTCCCATTATCAATTTGAACGGGATTTTCTGAGGATTATCAAAGTAGTGTTTAATATTTTTCACATAACGAGCATCGAGGGTGTTAGGAGGTCCCCCATCTCCATGAGTAGCAGTACACCTAATTTTTTGGTATTTCGTGTTCCATATCCATAACTAAAGATAGAAAACAACTTAGAACAACACATAAAATCTACTTAGTGATAAATCAAACAAGCACACACGAGAATATTCATCCCACGCTATTGCTCCCCGGCAACGGCGCCAGAAAAAGGTCTTGATAACCCACAAGTATAGGGCATCAGTTGTAGCCTTTCTCGATAAATAAGAGTGTCGAACCCAACGAGGAGCTAAAGGTAGGATTTGTATTCCCTTCAAGTTCTATCGACGACCGATACAACTCTACGCATGCTTAAAGTTCGCTTTACCTAACAAGTATGAAACTAGTAGTACTTTGTAGGTGCGGTAAGATAGGTTTGCAAGATAATAAAGAACGTGAAAATAAAATTTAGGTGCTGTTTAAATAAAGAAACAATTAACTTAGTATAGCGAGTGTGGATTGGTGGTGGTAGGATTTGCGGAATTGTCCCTTAGCAATTGACTATGTTACTAGACCGATAGCAAGTTTTTATGTGGGAGAGGCCAATGCTAGCATGTCGTCCCTTACTTGGAATTCTATGCACTTATGATTGGAACTATTAGCAAGCATCTGCAACTACTAAAGTTCATTAAGGTAAAACCCAACCATAGCATTAAGATATATATTGGTCCCCCTTCAATCTCGTATGCATCAATTTCTATGGTAGGCTGAAGTTGATGTCACCCTTGCCCTCTAATGCATAGTCCTATCAACATACAACTAACCCTATGGTGTGATCCACACGTGCGCTCATATGATGGGCACCAAAGGTCAGCAACATAACCACAAGAAAATTAAACCGACCATAGCAATTCACCAATTACCGATAGGACAACAAAAATCTACTCAAGCATCATAGGATGGCAACATATCATTGGATAATAGTATGAAGCATAAAGCACCATGTTCAAGTAGAGGGTACAACGGATTGCGGGAGAGTGGACCGCTGTTGGGGGAAGGTGATGAAGATGTTGATGAAGATGATGGAGTTGTTGGAGTAGATCACCGTCACACGATGATTGCCCCGGCGGCGTTCCGATGCCACCAGGAGAGATGGGGAGAGAGCCCCCCTCCTTCTTCTTCTTCTTCGTTAACCTCCCCCTATATGGGAGGAGGGTTTCCCCTATGGTCCATGGCTTTCATGGCGGCGGAGGGGCGGGAGCCCCTCCGAGATTGGATCTCTCTCTCTCTCTCTCTCTCTCTCTCTCTCTCTCTGTTTCCCTCTGTTTCTGCATTCCCAGATTCTGGCCTTTCACCGTTTCTTAAATATCCGGAGATCCGTAACTCCGATTGGGCTGAAATTTTAACACGATTTTTATCCGGATATAAGCTTCCTTGCATCCAAAGGACACCTCCAACCGACCTTCTGGGTGGCCACAAGCCCCCTGGCCGTGCCCTGGGTAGGGGGGTGCGCCTCAAGGGCTTGTGGGCCCTTCGGGCATCGTCTCGCGTTGATTCCGCTTCAAAAAAATCACATATGTTCCCAAAAAATCTTAGTAAAATTTTATCGCGTTTAGACTCCGTTTGATATGGATTTTCTGCGAAAAAACATGCAACAAATGTATGAATGAAATCTATGCTTAATTACTGAATTTTAGTTGCAAAAATTAGATAGTGCTAGTGATTTTTAGCTGCATATTTTGATAAATCGTAGTGTTACAAGGATTGACAAATGGCAATGTTACTAGATCAACAAATGTCAATCTTTCCAGTTTGACAAATGGCAATATACCCAATATGACAGATGCAAATCTTACCAAATTGTCTGTACGTGGTTGCACACGGGTCATCCGTGTAGCGACCAGACCTCAAATGGTCTGTGCTGCTGTGCACCAGTGTCATCCCTGGATCAGTAATGCTGACACACAGAGTACAAATGGAGGATTTATAACAGAGTAGCAATCACACACTTATTACATCGAATATCTCCAAAGAGAATAAGTATGATAAATATGGCTTAAGGCCATCTAATAACGATAACAGCGGAAGACTTGGAAGATAAGTGAGTCCATCAACTCCAGCGGCATCACTGAGTATAAGACCACGACCTAAAGCACCTTACTCGTCGTCTGAAAAGTCTGCAACATGAAACGTTGCAGCCCGAAAATGGGTCAGCACATAGAATATGCTGGCAATGTACACATAGAGAATAATGAGCAATAATAATGCTATACTACATGCATATATGGCTGGTGGAAAGCTCTATGGTTACAATTTTTGCGAAAAGCCAATTTTATCCTAGCTCAAAGGAATAAATTTTATTTAACTATCATGGTGGTTGTGAAACATTGAGATGGTTGACAGCATCTCAATCCCAATTAAGAATCATCATTAATCCAACAAAATTAATTAAAAGTAACATGGTGATGAGATTCACATGATAATCAAAATACTAGATACTCAAGGTGTCCATAACCGGGGACACGGCTAACCATGATTAGTTTGTACACTCTGCAGAGGTTTGCACACTTTTCCCCACAAGACTCGACCGCCTCCGCTTGATTCTCGCACTACATGATGTTTGAGAAACGGATGACCGAGACACAGTCTTTCAGAAGTGTTTACACCTTACGTATGGGTAGACAGTTACACCTACTTTCCCCTACATCTGCTAGTCTACCACTGTAAGAGTTCACACAACTTAGTCAACTATGCTAGAGCCCATAATAGCTTGCGGCTGCACACGGAAGTTTCTAGCATGAATAATCTCATGATCCCTTTGAACCTGGGTGGCGGTCCAAAAGAAAAACAGGCAATCCTGGAATACCCAGGTCCCTCAATCCACCCAGATGTGAGTTTTAGTTGCCACCTTAAGTAAACCATTAATTAACAATCTCACATCTGTCATGGAAAACTCTTCAAACCCAATCCACGTCTACGAGCATAGCATGGCAATATAATAGCAAACGTAGAAGTAACTCCCAAGGGTTTGATAAGAAAACAGGTAATAGGTACTACCTCAACTACTTCCCAATACCCACAATTTAATTAGATCCTAATCATGCAAGTGTTTGAGGAATAGATCTAATGCAATAAAACTGGGTATGGAAAGTATGATCAAAGTGTTACTTGCCTTGCTGATGATCCGCAAAACCTAGCGATTCGAAGTAACAAGCGGCACACTCCTGGTACTCTATCGCAAACAAACAAGCAAACAATAAGTACTCATCTAATGCACAGGTAAAACTCGAATGAAAGATCCAACCAGAAAGTTCAACTTAAGAACTCCGGTTTGCAAAAAGAATCAACTCGAAAGAAGCAACGAAAGTCAAACGGCGAAAGAAACAAGCTTCGTTTACTAATCTGGATCTAGGTCAAATTTTACTGTAGCAAAAACTTGTTTGAGTAGGTTAAACGGAAAGAGAATTTTGAGACGAAACTCTAGGCGCTTGAATCGCCTGATTCCGATAAACGAGCGAGAAGTTAAACAGAAACGAAGATTCGATCAGAAATCGAATCTGAGAAAAATAGCGGAAAAAACCGAGGAAAAAGAAAAACGGACGAACGGTTAAATAACGGACGTTCGTTAACAGAGAAAAACCGACGAACGCGTTCGTTAAAACGAACGATTCGGTGAACGCTTGCAAAATAATAAAACCGAAAAAAACCGATCTAGGGTTTTTTTTAAAAGAAAACCGGCAAAACGAGGCGAGGCAGTACCTCGTCGGGGCAGAGCTCCGGCGGGGCTCCTGTGCTCCGGTCGAGGGGCGGCGAGGGCGGCGGGGCTTGGGGGCTCGGGGGGTGTGATGGGCGGCGAGGCGGGGGGGTTTGGCGGCGAACGGCGGCGGCTCGGGCTCGGCTCCGGCGGCGGCGAGCGAGGCGGGTGCGGGCGGCGGCGAGATGAGGGAAGAGGGGGGGGTGCGGGGGTATATAAAGGAGGGGGGTGCTCGGCTTGGAGGAGGGGGCAAGCTCCGGCGGGGTCCCGTGTCCAAGCCGGACACGGCGGCGGCGGCGCGTGCTGGAGAAGGAGAGGGGCGCGGGGTGGGCCAGCGCTCGGCTGGGCTGCGGCCCGGTCGGGCGTCGCTCGTTTTTTTTATATACGTTCCGCGGAAAATAATTCGTAGAAAAATAAATAAAAGTCAAAAAAATATAAAATAAATTTTCCCCGTCTAGTTAGAAAATCTAGAATAGGGTGAACATTGTTTTAACACAAAAATAAATATTTTGAAAACATGCAATATTTTTAATGCAATAAAAATGGCAAATAAAATCCGAATAAAATCCAATAGATGATTTTAACATTTTTCCTCCAGTATTTCAATTGTTTTGGAGAAGTCATATTTTCTCCTCTCATTTATTTTGTTTAATGAAATATTTTTCCGGAGAGAAAATAATTAAAACCAAAATCCTCGTTTTATTTTTATTTTTTTGATGAAAATCAAATATGAGAATTCGAGAAAAATCCCCAACTCTCTCCGAGGGTCCTTGAGTTGCTTAGGATTTATCGAGGATTTGTCAAAATGCAATAAAATATGATATGCAATGATGATCTATGTATAACATACCAAATTGAAAATTTGGGATGTTACAAACCTACCCCCTTAAGATGAATCTCGCCCTCGAGATTCGGGTTGGCTAGAAAACAGGTGGGAGTGGTCCTTCCGTAGATCTTCCTCTCGTTCCCAGGTGGCTTCATCTTCCGTGTGGTGACTCCACTGGACTTTGCAAAACTTGATAACCTTGCTGCGGGTAACTCGGCTGGCATACTCAAGAATCTTAACTGGTTTCTCCTCATAGGTCAAATCACTTTCCAGCTGAATCGCTTCCAGTGGTACAGTATCTCTCAGTGGTATCTCAGCCATCTCTGCGTGGCACTTCTTCAACTGAGAAACGTGAAATACATCATGAACTCCAGACAATCCTTCGGGCAATTCCAGCTTGTAGGCAACCTCTCCCATACGTTCCACAACTCTATATGGTCCGATAAAACGGGGCGCTAACTTTCCCTTAACTCCAAAGCGCTTCACTCCTCGAAGTGGTGATACTCGAAGATACACTCGGTCTCCGACTTCGTGGACTGTCTCCTTTCGTTTAGAATCAACATAACTCTTCTGCCTGGACTGGGCTACCTTGAGCCTATCGCGAATCAACCTCACTTTCTGTTCAGACTCCTTAATCAAATCTGGTCCAAACAACTGACGGTCTCCAACATCGTCCCATAACAACGGTGTTCTACACCTCCTTCCGTACAAGGCTTCGAAAGGGGCCATCTTCAAACTGGTCTGATAACTGTTGTTATAAGAAAACTCCGCATATGGCAGGTTGTTGTCCCAACTAGATCCATAATCTAGTGCACAAGCTCTCAACATGTCCTCCAAAATCTGGTTGACTCTCTCAGTCTGTCCATCTGTCTGTGGGTGAAAAGCTGTACTAAATTCCAGCCTGGTTCCCAATGTTTCATGTAACTGCTTCCAAAACTTTGAGGTAAATTGGGTTCCTCTGTCTGATACAATGGTCCTCGGAACTCCATGCAAACATACGATCCTGGTCATGTATATCTTTGCCAACTTAGCACTGGTGTAAGCGGTCTTCACTGGAATGAAATGAGCCACTTTCGTCAAACGGTCGACTACAACCCATATTGAGTCATAGCCTGAACGAGTCCTGGGTAATCCCATGATAAAATCCATGCCTATTTTATCCCACTTCCATTCGGGTATCGGCAATGGTTGTAGCAATCCTGCTGGCTTCTGATGCTCTGCCTTCACTCTCTGACATACACCACAAACTGCTACATACTCAGCAATATCCTTCTTCATTCTGGTCCACCAGAAAGTATTCTTCAAATCCAAATACATCTTCGTATTCCCTGGGTGAATCGAGTACGGTGAATCATGGGCTTCTTGCAAAATCAACTTCCTGATCTCCGGATCATTTGGCACATATACGCGGTCCTCAAACCATAAGGTATCGTGTTCATCCTCACGAAATCCCTTGGCTTTTCCTTTGCTCATCTTCTCCTTTATCTCTTCAATCTCCTTGTCTGTCTTCTGAGCTTCTCTGATCCTTTCCATCAAGGTAGACTGAATCTCCAGTGTCGCTAAATAGCCTCTTGGGACTATCTCCAAACATAGCTCGCGAAGGTCCTCGGCTAACTCCTGGGGTAACTCTCCTGTCATGAGGGTGTTGACATGACTCTTGCGGCTCAATGCGTCTGCTACTACGTTAGCCTTTCCTGGGTGATAATGCAATCTCATATCATAATCTTTAATGAGCTCCAACCATCTCCTCTGTCTGAGATTAACTCCTTCTGCGTGAAAATATACTTCAAACTCTTGTGATCCGTGTACACCTCACAATGGTTTCCGATGAGAAAATGTCTCCATGTCTTCAACGCATGCACCACGGCTGCTAATTCCAAATCATGCGTAGCATAATTCTTCTCATGAGGTTTAAGTCGTCGTGAAGCATATGACACAACTCTTCCTTCCTGCATAAGCACTACTCCAAGTCCTCGACGAGAAGCGTCGCAATAAACTTCATAATCCTTGCGTTGATCTGGCAGAATCAACACTGGTGATGTAACCAATCGTTCCTTCAACTCTTGGAAACTAGCTTCACATTCCTCAGTCCAATTGAATTTGGTGTCCTTCTTCAATAGCTCAGTCATGGGCTTAGCAATCTTCGAGAAATTCTCGATGAATCTCCGGTAGTATCCTGCAAGTCCAAGAAAACTCCGGATTTCTCCAACTGTCGTGGGTGATTCCCGTCACTGTGTCAACCTTGGCAGGGTCCACTGCTATTCCTTCTCCAGAAATAACATGTCCGAGGAATCCAACTTCCTTCAGCCAAAATTCACATTTGCTGAACTTGGCATATAACTGATGTTCTCTGAGCTTCTCAAGTACCAATCGTAAATGCTCCTCATGCTCTTCCTCATCCTTGGAAAAGATTAAAATATCATCAATGAACACCACGACGAACTTATCCAGAAATTCCATAAACACTTTGTTCATCAGGTTCATGAAATAGGCAGGTGCGTTAGTCAGACCAAATGACATAACGGTATACTCATACAATCCATATCTGGTGGTAAATGCCGTCTTGGGTATATCCTGCTCTCGAATTTTTAACTGATGGTATCCTGATCGTAGATCGATCTTGGAAAATACTTTAGCTCCTTGTAGGCGGTCAAACAAATCATTGATCATCGGCAGCGGGTACTTGTTTTTGATGGTCACTTCATTCAATCCTCGGTAATCAACAACCATCCTCAGCGATCCATCTTTCTTCTCCACTAGAAGTACTGGTGATCCCCAAGGTGACGAACTTGGGCGAATATATCCTTTATCCAGTAACTCCTTGATCTGCTTCTTAATTTCCTCCAAATCTTTTGCGGGCATCCTGTACGGTCTCTTAGATATTGGCCCTGTGCCTGGCAAAAGTTCAATCAAGAACTCAATGTCCCTATCTGGCGGCATGCCTGGCAACTCTTCTGGAAATACATCCGGGTAATCCTTCACCACTGGTACTTCTTCCTGTACAACTCCTGATAAGGAATTTACTTGGGTCCTCTTCGGCATATGCCGGGATACATACTCAATCCTTTTTCCTTCCGGGGTGGTAAGCAAAATCGTCTTGCTGGCACAATCGATGTTTCCTCCATACAACGATAGCCAATCCATTCCCAAAATCACATCCAAACCTTGCGACTCCAAAACTATGAGGTCTGAGGGGAAAACATGCCTACCAATGGCCAATGGTATTTGAAAACATCCTTGGGTTGCCATATACTCTGCTCCTGGCGAGGTTACTAACATAGGGGTTCTGAGAACTTTGGTGGACAGCTTAAACTTATTCACAAATCCCCTTGATATGTATGAATGCGATGCACCAGTATCGAAAAGAACGGTTGCAGTAAATGACTTAACCAAAAACTTACCTATTACTGCATCAGGCTGAGCTTCAACCTCCTCCACGCTCACGTGGTTCACATGCCCTTTGTTGAACGGGTTCGGCTTCTTCCCAGAGCTTCCATTGCCATTTCCATTTTGGGCTTCAGGACATTCATTGGCATAATGCCCATTCTTCTGGCACTTAAAGCAA
The DNA here is from genome assembly GCF_018294505.1 of Triticum aestivum. Taxonomy (NCBI): domain Eukaryota; kingdom Viridiplantae; phylum Streptophyta; class Magnoliopsida; order Poales; family Poaceae; genus Triticum; species Triticum aestivum. The sequence goes on from NC_057808.1 coordinate 279,383,000, forward strand.
GTGACTTGGCTCAGGTCCCTCTTGGCTGGGGTAGATGGGTTGGTGCGGTTCTGTCTGTTGCTTCCTCCATTCCCATTACCATTTTTAGAGCCATTATGGTTGTGCCAACTACCTCCTCCATGGGTATGCTGAAACTGTCCTCCCGGCTTCGGGGCAAAACGAGGCTTCTGTTGAGCTCCTGAGTTATACTTCCCTTGTCCATACTTCCTCTTACGGTTTTCAATCTGCTGTTGCTTTCCTTCAATCATGAGAGCTCTATCTACCAGCTCCTGGTAGTTGTTGAAAGTTGCTACCATCAACTGCATACTCAGCTCATCATTCAGTCCTTCCAAAAACTTCTCTTGCTTGGCTGCATCTGTAGCAACGTCATTTGGTGCATAACGTGCTAACTTACTGAAATCCTCCACATACTGGCCTACGGTGCGTCCTCCTTGGCGTAGGTTGCGAAACTCACGCTTCTTCATAGCCATAGCTCCTGCTGAAACATGAGCTGTACGAAAAGCTTGCTGAAACTGGTCCCATGTGACAGTGTCAATAGGGTGCGTGGCTGTAAAATTCTCCCACCATGATGTTGCGGGTCCATCAAGCTGATGTGCGGCAAAACGCACTCTTTCCGCATCTGTGCATCCTGCAGTGGTCAACTCCCTTCCAACTTTACAGAGCCAATCATCTGCAACAATCGGCTCGGTGCTACTGGAAAACACCGGCGGGTTTAGCCTTAAGAAACGGGCTAAGTGATCAACAGGTGGTGGTGGCAGTGGGTTGTTGTTGTTGTTGTTGTTGCCTTGGTTCTGCACTAACACTTGCATCAGGGCATTCTGTTGCTGAATCAACTGGGTGATCTCTGGCGGGAAAACAAATCTGGTGTCGCGTCTCGGAGGCATCTGATAGGTTTAGAAAAGATGAGCGTTAAGAATAGAATGAGGTCTAGAGAGAAAACACTACCCATATGCTCATGAGACAAATTCAATCAATATCACTCAATCAATTCAAACAAGGCAAAACAATCGATCTAACTAGCGTTACAAAGTGCTTGAACTATACTATTAAATGGGGGAAAAACTACTACTGATATGGTGGTCTAATAAAATTCTAATCCGTTGAAGATTCCATGATGTCGGCTCCAGCTTCATCAACAAAGTCATCTTCACTTGGTTCCGAGTCAGTGTCGTCGATGATGATGTAGTTATCCGGACAAGTGCATTCGTCGACTTCTACTTTTGGCACTGGATTTCCCATGAATACTCCAATCTTCTTCTCCAGGTCGTCATTCTTCCGCGTGTAGCCTTGAGTTCTTCTTGGAGCTCCTTGATCTTCGTTAATGCCTTCTTCAGTTCTTCCTTGTCCGTGCACATCTGGTTCTCCTGGCGACGAATATGTTGGTTCTGCTCCTGGATGAAAGCTGCAATTGATCCATCCTACTTGGTTCTGATCATCTCCCATTGCGCGTCTCGGCGTCCACAAATCTGATAGATTGTATCCTTAAGCTCCTGGCGATAGACTTCTCCAATGCGTCCCATGGCGATGTGAGCGGCCATGCTCTTCCCTAAACTCCAGGTTGGTGCTTCGAAAACCAATCTTATGGGTTCAGTAACTGGCACAAACGTCCTTCCTGGAATGTGAACTTGAATCTTCCAGCTCTCCTCTTCGGGTAATGTGGCGTTGTAGGTTCCGGTGATGCTTGGTATTCCTATCTTCAAGTACTTGGTGACTTCCTTCAAGTGTCGACCAAACGGCGTGTCTTCATCTGGTTGCATGAACTTGCTCCTTGCATCCGCCATTCCTAAAAGAGTAGAAAGTGGAGAGGGGTCAGAAATGAGAAGAGAGAAGCTTTCTAGGGCTTAAGCTTAGTGGTCGTGTCCTACAGTCAGCGTGTGCTCTGATACCAACTTTGTAGCGACCAGACCTCAAATGGTCTGTGCTGCTGTGCACCAGTGTCATCCCTGGATCAGTAATGCTGACACACAGAGTACAAATGGAGGATTTATAACAGAGTAGCAATCACACACTTATTACATCGAATATCTCCAAAGAGAATAAGTATGATAAATATGGCTTAAGGCCATCTAATAACGATAACAGCGGAAGACTTGGAAGATAAGTGAGTCCATCAACTCCAGCGGCATCACTGAGTATAAGACCACGACCTAAAGCACCTTACTCGTCGTCTGAAAAGTCTGCAACATGAAACGTTGCAGCCCGAAAACGGGTCAGCACATAGAATATGCTGGCAATGTACACATAGAGAATAATGAGCAATAATAATGCTATACTACATGCATATATGGCTGGTGGAAAGCTCTATGGTTACAATTTTTGCGAAAAGCCAATTTTATCCTACCTCAAAGGAATAAATTTTATTTAACTATCATGGTGGTTGTGAAACATTGAGATGGTTGACAGCATCTCAATCCCAATTAAGAATCATCATTAATCCAACAAAATTAATTAAAAGTAACATGGTGATGAGATTCACATGATAATCCAAATACTAGATACTCAAGTTGTCCATAACCGGGGACACGGCTAACCATGATTAGTTTGTACACTCTGCAGAGGTTTGCGCACTTTTCCCCACAAGACTCGGTCGCCTCCGCTTGATTCTCGCACTACATGATGTTTGAGAAACGGATGACCGAGACACAGTCTTTCAGAAGTGTTTACACCTTACGTATGGGTAGACAGTTACACCTACTTTCCCCTACATCTGCTAGTCTACCACTGTAAGAGTTCACACAACTTAGTCAACTATGCTAGAGCCCATAATAGCTTGCGGCTGCACACGGAAGTTTCTAGCATGAATAATCTCATGATCCCTTTGAACCTGGGTGGCGGTCCAAAAGAAAAACAGGCAATCCTGGAATACCCAGGTCCCTCAATCCACCCAGATGTGAGTTTTAGTTGCCACCTTAAGTAAACCATTAATTAACAATCTCACATCTGTCATGGAAAACTCTTCAAACCCAATCCACGTCTACGAGCATAGCATGGCAATATAATAGCAAACGTAGAAGTAACTCCCAAGGGTTTGATAAGAAAACAGGTAATAGGTACTACCTCAACTACTTCCCAATACCCACAATTTAATTAGATCCTAATCATGCAAGTGTTTGAGGAATAGACCTAATGCAATAAAACTGGGTATGGAAAGTATGATCAAAGTGTTACTTGCCTTGCTGATGATCCGCAAAACCTAGCGATACGAAGTAACAAGCGGCACACTCCGGGTACTCTATCGCAAACAAACAAGAATGAAAGATCCAACCAGAAAGTTCAACTTAAGAACTCCGGTTTGCAAAAAGAATCAACTCGAAAGAAGCAACGAAAGTCAAACGGCGAAAGAAACAAGCTTCGTTTACTAATCTGGATCTAGGTCAAATTTTACTGTAGCAAAAACTTGTTTGAGTAGGTTAAACGGAAAGGGAATTTCGAGATGAAACTCTAGGCGCTTGAATCGCCTGATTCCGATAAACGAGCGAGAAGTTAAACAGAAACGAAGATTCGATCAGAAATCGAATCTGAGAAAAATAGCGGAAAAAACCGACGAAAAAGAAAAACGGACGAACGGTTAAATAACGGACGTTCGTTAACAGAGAAAAACCGACGAACGCGTTCGTTAAAACGAACGATTCGGTGAACGCTTGCAAAATAATAAAACCGAAAAAACCGATCTAGGTTTTTTTTAACGAATGGTTTTTTTTAAAGAAAACCGGCAAAACGAGGCGAGGCAGTACCTCGTCGGGGCAGAGCTCCGGTCGAGGGG
>NC_057808.1:279387497-279398352 GCF_018294505.1 Triticum aestivum
GGGCTCGGCTCCGGCGGCGGCGAGCGAGGCGGGTGCGGGCGGCGGCGAGATGAGGGAAGAGGGGGGATGCGGGGGTATATAAAGGAGGGGGGGTGCTCGGCTTGGAGGAGGGGCAAGCTCCGGCGGGGTCCCGTGTCCAAGCCGGACATGGCGGCGGCGGCGCGTGCTGGAGAAGGAGAGGGCGCGGGGTGGGCCGGCGCTCGGCTGGGCTGCGGCCCGGTCGGGCGTCGCGCGTTTTTTATATACGTTCCGCGGAAAATAATTCGTAGAAAAATAAATAAAAGTCAAAAAAATATAAAATAAATTTTCCCCGTCTAGTTAGAAAATCTAGAATAGGGTGAACATTGTTTTAACACAAAAATAAATATTTTGAAAACATGCAATATTTTTAATGCAATAAAAATGGCAAATAAAATCCGAAAAAATCCAATAGATGATTTTAACATTTTTCCTCCAGTATTTCAATTGTTTTGGAGAAGTCATATTTTCTCCTCTCATTTATTTTGTTTAATGAAATATTTTTCCGGAGAGAAAATAATTAAAACCAAAATCCTCGTTTTATTTTTATTTTTTTGATGAAAATCAAATATGAGAATTCGAGAAAAATCCCCAACTCTCTCCGAGGGTCCTTGAGTTGCTTAGGATTTATCGAGGATTTGTCAAAATGCAATAAAATATGATATGCAATGATGATCTATGTATAACATACCAAATTGAAAATTTGGGATGTTACAATCCGAAAAAAAACCGTTTGCGTTGAAGGGAGGTACAAATCCTGCTTGCCAAATTTTCTCTTGGCTTGGCGCCGAAGTCTCGCTTTGCATACCTTATCAGTCTGAACCGTTTGCGTTGAAGAGATGCACAAATCCTGCGCGGTGAATTTTCCCTTGGCTTACTGCGACAGACCATAGCTCTCACTTTGTATACAGGTGTTCTATCTAAAACGTTTGTGATGAAGAGCTGACAAATCCTGCTCGGCACATTTTCCCTTGGCTTACTGGGGAAGCTGTCGGTTTACATACGGGTGTCTATGTAAAATGTTTGCGATGTTAGAGTGGCAGATATTTGTTTCAAAATGCCTTTGTTGGCTGTTATTCGAGTGTGCCTTCTCTCAAAATGGACACGAAAAATACCACAGCATGTCGGGTGCCATTCCATGATAGCATGCCAAGTTTCATGAATTTCAGACGAGTTTTGGATTTACTAGAATTTAAAAATAATGTATCTCAACGTTTTGCCGGCAATCAACAGTGCCATGGTGTTTGGAATTCATTCCCATTTCTTGCATGGGACCTAAGCATGCACCCAAGGACACAGATTTGATTTTTCAACCATGCACTAGAGCATGTGCATGTAGTTCAAATTTGAATTATGCACATAAAATGCCTAGAAAACCCAGTTAATGTATAAAAATGTCCAAACGAATCCCAAAAAATTCCAAAATTTAAAAAAACACTCCTGTTGTTCTATGTTGACACTAGAAAATTTTAGAAAGCAATAAGAGGCAACGAATATCGTTTCGTCCCCAAAGGTTGCACATTCCCTACGGAAACCATCAGGCTTGTTGTGAGAAGCTTATACCCAAACCAGCCCCAAATGGGACAAAAAAATTACCACGACATGTTGATGCCGCTCCATGATAGGATGCCAAGTTTCATGAATTTCAGACGAGTTTTGGATTTACTAAAATTTAGAAAACCAGGTATCTCAATGTTTGCGACCAAGTGATGGTGGCAGGGTGTTTGACATTCATTCCCATTTCTTGCATGGGACCTAAGCATGCAACCAAGGACACAGATTTGAATTATCAACCAATTTATATGCATTAGAGCATGTGCGTGTAGTTCAAATTTGAATTATGCATATAAATGCATTGAAAACTCAATTAATGTATAAAAATGTCCAAACGAACCCCGAAAATTCCAAAATTTAACACAACACTCCTGTTGTTCTATGTTGACACTAGATAAAAAATTGAAATCAAGAAGAGGCAACGGATATCATTTCGTCCAGAAATGTGAAACGTTCCCTACCGAAACCACCAGGCTTGTGAGAAGCTTATACCCAAACCAGCCCCAAATGGGACAAAAAAATTACCATGACATGTTGATGCCGCTCCATGATAGCATGCCAAGTTTCATGAATTTCAGACGAGTTTTGGATTTACTAAAATTTAGAAAACCAGGTATCTCAATGTTTGCGACCAAGTGATGGTGGCAGGGTGTTTGACATTCATTCCCATTTCTTGCATGGGACCTAAGCATGCAACCAAGGACACATATTTGAATTTTCAGCCAATTTATATGCATTAGAGCATGTGCGTGTAGTTCAAATTTGAATTATGCACATAAATGCATTGAAAACTCAATTAATGTATAAAAATGTCCAAACGAACCCTGAAAATTCCAAAATTAGACACAACACTCTTGTTGTTCTATGTTGACACTAGAGAAAAAATTGAAATCAAGAAGAGGCAACGGATATCGTTTTGTCCAGAAAGGTGAAATGTTCCCTACCGAAACCATCAGGCTTGTTGTGCGAAGTTCTGGTTTGTGAGAAGCTTATACTCAAACCTGCCCCAAATGGACATAAAATTTATCACGACATGTTGATGCCACTCCATGATAGCATGCCAAGTTTCATGAATTTCAGACGAGTTTTGGATTTACTAGAATTTAAAAACCAGGTCTCTCAATGTTTGCGGCTGAGTGACGGTGGCAGGGTGTTTGACATTCATTCCCATTTCTTGCATGGGACCTAAGCATGCAACCAAGGACACATATTTGAATTATCAACCAATTTATATGCATTAGAGCATGTGCGTGTAGTTCAAATTTGAATTATGCATATAAATGCATTGAAAACTCAATTAATGTATAAAAATGTCCAAACGAACCCCGAAAATTCCAAAATTTAACGCAACACTCCTGTTGTTCTATGTTGACACTAGATAAAAAACTGAAATCAAGAAGAGGCAACGGATATCATTTCGTCCAGAAATGTGAAACGTTCCCTACCGAAACCAGCAGGCTTGTGAGAAGCTTATACACAAACCTGCCCCAAATGGGACAAAAAATTTACCACGGCATGTTGATGCCTCTCCATGATAGCATGCCAACTTTCATGAATTTCAGACGAGTTTTCGATTTACTAGAATTTAAAAACAAATATTTGCGGCCGAGTGACGGTGGTAGGGTGTTTGACATTCATTCCCATTTCTTGCGTGGGACCTAAGCATGCAACCAAGGACACAGATTTGAACTTTCAACCAATTTATATGCATTAGAGCATGTGCATGTAGTTCAAATTTGAATTATGCACATAAATGCGTTGAAAACTCAATTAATGTATAAAAATGTCCAAACGAACCCCGAAAAATTCCAAAATTTAACACAACACTCTTGTTGTTCAGTGTTGACACTAGAGAAAAAATTGAAATCGAGAAGTGGCAACGGATATTGTTTCGTCCAGAAAGGTGAAATGTTCCCTACCGTAACCATGAGGCTTGTTGCGAGAAGCTCTGGTTTGTGAGAAGCTTATACCCCAACCTGCCCCAAATGGGACAATATTTTTACCATTGCATGTTGATGTCGTTCCATGATAGCATGTCAAGTTTCATGAATTTCAGACGATTTTTCGATTTACTAGAATTTTAAAACCATGTATCTCAATGTTAGCGGCCGAGCGACGGTGGCAAAGGTGTTTGACATTCATTCCCATTTCTTGCATGGGACCTAAGGTTGCAACCAAGGACACACATTTGATTTTTGAACCCATTTATATGCACTGGAGCATGTGCATGTAGTTCAAATTTGAATTATGCACATGAATGCATAGAAAACTCAGTTAATGTATAAAAATGTCCAAGCGAACTCAGAAAATCCCAAAAATTGCACAACACTCCTGTTGTTCTATGTTGACACGAGAAAAAATTTGAAAGTAAGAAGAGGTAACAGATATCGTTTCTTCCCCCAAGGTGGCACGTTCCCTACTGAAACCATCAGGCTTGTTGTGAGAGAAGCTCTAGTTTGCGAGAAGCTTATACCATAACCTACCCCAAATGGGACAATATTTTTTACCCCAACATGTTCATGCCGTTCCATGATAGCGATAGCATGACGAGGTTCATGAATTTCAGACGATTTTTCTATTTACTAGAATTACAAAAGCAAGCACCTCAACGATTGCCGGAGAGCTATGGTGCCGTGGTGTTTGAAATTCATCCCCATTTCTTGAATGGGACATAAGCATCAACCCATGGACACATATATCATTTTACAACCCATTTTGGTGCATCGGAGCATGTGCATGTAGTTTAATTTTGAATTGTGCACCTGAAATGCCTAGAAAACCAAGTTAATGTATTAAAATGTCCAAACGAACCCTGAATAATTCCAATTTTTTTGACGACACACCTATAGTTGCATGTTCACTGCCGATAAAAGTTCTAGCAATTCAAACACCATCCTTTGCAGATGTGACCCCATTATGTAATTCAAATCAAGACGAAAAATCAAGTAGATCGCACACAGTTTATTATCACCAACCGTGTGAGATGCAGTACAAAATATCCTGGAGCACCGTCGGTGTATAGTACGCATACGGCTTACGCGAGAAGGTGCGTCGGCTATAGTCCACAGCTGGCGTGTCAAGCACACTAGATCGCTCCCCAAATATCATTTCACTGTTCAGTCATCGCCAGTGAAAGATGGGGACGAGGACCCGCTTCGTGAGGGCAACTTTGGCGGCCCACTCCAGCAAGAGGGTGGCCGCAGCCGCTAGGCGCGTGCTAACAAGCTTCGTGAGCGCGGCCGCAATTTGCGACTGGGCGGCCAAGGCAGCCCAAACGGCTGTTGTTGCTTCTCAGGTGGCGGCAGCAACATCTGCCTCGGGGATAGGAACTGTCCATTCCACAGCGGCGGCCTTAGCCGTGTTGGAGGCCGCCCACGACCATGTCAAGGCCACCCACGCCCAGCTCAAGGCGGTCACCACACAAATCGAACGAAGCTTCTCCGACAACGATCGGCAACCCACGGCCGAAGACTTGGCAATCGCCGAGAGCGTTCGAGCAGCCGTCCATTCCTGCATGGCATACCTTGCCACGACAGAGCCCGCCCAAGCCAAGATCGTGGCGGCCCACGCCAAGCTCATGGTGGCCTATTCCAAAGATATGGCGGATGCAGATGGCGAGATGCTTGCTGAGTATGGTGTGATGGATGCCATGGAGCCCCTTCCCGAGGAGATTGTCGGGCGCGAGCTGGACATGGAGCAGGCGATGGAGATCAACGAGCACCAATCGTAGTAGTACTCTTTGTTTTGTTTAAGTAAGAGCGCCGGTCTTTAATTTTTTAGAGTAATGTTTAGGTCAGCTAGCTCTGTTTAATTGCTGAAATTGCTTGATTAAGAAGTGTGGGTGTGCTGTAGTCTCCTTTGTGTACGCAAATTATGCAATGACGTGGATGACCACTGTAGCCAGGGAAATTCGAACCAAATTTTTTGACGTTCCAACTCATCACACACGGGTTAAGCTATCTGAATCGTGTGATGTTCACATACCGTACACAGTGCTGAATAAGGGACAATGTCTGATGACACTTTGCGCGCCAGTTTTTTCGCTGAACCGATACAAAATTTTCGGCTTCCGTGGAAATATCTACCTCCCCACTCCTCCCCCTTACCAAAAGCCACATTTCTCATGTTTCCACCTTCCTTTCCAAGTTCAAACCTTCACTCCTTGCTTGCAGCGCCGCCTCCTCGCCGGCGACCCTCCTTCACGCTGCTCGGCCTCGTCTATCCAGGCAGGTAATCCACACCCGACCCCCATGCTCCTCCTCCTTCCACATCCCACATGCCCCGACCACTGGCGCGACACCTTCCACCCAAATTACCGACCCCTCCACCAAATAAGCGCCGCCCTAAGCCATGGTGCACACAGTATAGCCAGGAGCTCAAGGAGCATTTGGCAACGGAGAAGCAAATCGCGGCCGCACGTGCGGATGAAGTCGCGATGGCTGCCATTCGTGCCGACCCCCAGATCTTGGAGGAGCACCTCGCCGTTGAGGCCACAGTCGATGCCTCGCACACCGACGCTGCAACGCGGATGGCTGCTTTGAACCACAGTTCGTGGCATTTTCTCGAGGCCACCCTCGGTGCCTTCGACGAAGACTATGAGGTGTTTTCTCAGCTTGCACATGCTTACCTCAACTCGAGAGCCAACAAGTTGGTGCCCGAAGAGGCTCAGGCAACTCACCACTACGACGATGGCACCCACGATGCGGAGGCCTCGCCCTCTTCCATGTCCAAGGAGCCAATCATCATCGATATCTCCGACAATGAGGAGTAGCTTGTCTTATTAGCTCACTATAAGGACCGATGTTCAGTTTGCTAGCTACTGCCTTTCCTTAACAAATTCTAGTGAATTGTGCTATCTACTTTTACCATGCAATCTGTTGCTCTAGTGTATATGTTGTATATGTCGTGCAATGTGGTGCTCACTTATTAACTGTTTGGTTAATTAGTTGTCGTGTTTAGTTAACTGTTTGGTTCAATTCTGCAAATGTGATGTTCAATTCTTCAGGGTGCAATTTTGTATTGTCTTCCATGTGAGAAATAAATCGAATTTTTCTTTACAAAATACATGAGAAACAAGTACAATTGCTGTATTTCCAAGTTGTCAAGCATGCTTGGTTTGGTTAACTATCTGATCTTATAGTATGTTATACATTGTGCAATGTGGTGCTCAGTTAACGTTTGGTTCATTTGTTGTGGTGTTTAGTTAACTGCTTGGTTCAATTCTGCAATGCGATGTTCAATTGTTGTGGGTGCATTCTGTTATTGTATACCATGTGAGAAATAAATCAAATTTGGTTGTACTAAATACATGAGAAGCAAATACAATTGCTATATTTCCAAGTTGTTAAGCATGCTTGGTTTGGTTAACTGTCTGATCTTCTATTAGGAGTATGTTATATTGTGCAATGTGGTGCTCAGTTAATGTTTGGTTCATTTGTTGTGGTGTTTAGTTAACTGCTTGGTTTAATTCTGCAATGCAATGTCCAATTTTCGTGTGTAGAATTTTGTATTGTTGTGCATGTGAGGAATAATCGAATTTGGCTGCACTTAATACATGAGAAACATATACAATTGCTATATTTTGTAGTTCTTAATCATGCTTGGTTTGGATAAATGGGTTTTCCATGTGGCTTGAATTAATCTGATGAATCTGCAATGTGCTTATTTTTCATCAACATATTTTACTAATAGCATGCGAACCCTCACTTAACTTGATCACTAACTACCTTATATGTGTTGCAGGAAAACAATGGGAAGCACTGAGGTTTACAATCGAGGTTTGCACATGCATGGTCCTTTGTCTAATAGCACATTATTGTGCAATTGCAGGAACCATTCTAATATTTAGGTTTTTAACAATTTGGTCTTGCACATGTAGGTCCTGCTGTCAGAGGTTTTGACCCACTGTTCGACCCTTTTTGCATATGTGGAAATGAGTTGTCCATGAATATCAGTCAAGTCAGGAAACTCAGAAAGATTGTTAGGATAAAGAAATTAGCAACAAAAAACAACAAGATCTTTGTCTGCACAATGAAGAAGACATGAGTTCACTACAGGATGGTACTAACTATTATACACATCTGGCCACCTGGCGCAAACGTTTACCACATAAAAACCGTGTGTGATGGACAGCCTTTGCCACACAGTTTCTTCTACGCACCGTGTGTGATGCATTCAATAACGCAAATGATAAAATTGTTAATACCGTGTGCAATGGAAACGCTATCACAAACGATTTAACGTGGAAAATTGTGTGTGATGTACCCGCGAACAGAAACGTTTTCCTTGGAGCGACTGTGTGGGATGTATATACGAATGGAAATGTTTAGCGGGGACTGACTATGTAGGATGAACTTACGACCGGAAACGATTTTGCATGTACAATTGAAATGCTTTCCGGTCGCACACAACCTCATTTTGCTGAGCGTGTGTGCCAGGAGGGCATATCCCCGACAGTTTCTGGGTCATGTGGGAAGGACCCCCTATCGCAGTCACTCACTAGGCGATGATTCCAAATGCCGTTGCGGAAAGGGGTTAAAAATCGTTTGTATAACACCTCGCTGTACTAGTGGGTGCTCGGCGGAGGTGATGGTGAAGCCGGTGGCAGCCGAAGGGATTTGACGCAGCAATCTTTAACGGCGGCCTACCCTCGCTAGGTTATCAGAGAAGAGGACATCGGTGCATGGTCCCGGGTTGGGGGTCCTTTGCACCAGCTACTCCGCCGATTAAAGGGTGGTCCGGTCTCCCGAGGCGCGTGTGGATCCAAAATCATCTATTTGGTATTCAGTGGAGCTACGACCAGAGTTCGCCCTACCTCAATTTTATTTGTCATCCGCTACTATGCTTTCGCTGGAAATTATGGGTACATTTTAAGCTGACTAAACATCAATATATTGAATTTTGTATGGGTAAGTCGAATATGTTTCGTCTTCCTCGTCCTTGACACCTTCACTCTCAAGTCGTCGGCCCCAAAAGATAAACAGTGAAGATAAGGCATAATCTTATCGGTCACCCCCCGATTAGTGATAAATTGGAAGATTAATCACTTAATCAGAAGATTTTTTGAACAGTGCTTAGGAGGCTTTAAGCATGGAAGATTCTAGAACAAAGTGAAAGTGTGTTTTGTGGTTTGTGTATAAGGTTCTATAGGCTTTTAGTCAAAGAATCTTCTAGATGGTACATGTGGCAAGGTTCAATGTATTACAGTAGACTTCCGATGGTTAGTATTGCTTGGATTTGCCGTCTATCTATCGTCAGATCGACTTTATCCAATGGACGAGGTTGAAAGTTATTCATACACTATACAAATGTATAAATCCTATATATATACGTAAGAGTTCATCCCTGCCATCTTATTTATTTTGACATGTAAACTATCCACATCATCAAGTTGGTCCACCATGTAAAAATGCTTTCCCGCCAAAGCTTCATGCATGCTTTCACTAACTCTTCATGTGCATGCAGATTGCCACACATAACCATCAACTATTTTTTTCATGCACTCTCAAGCAGCCACGCCATCCTAGGTTTCTTTTGCTATTCGCGTATGTTTTGACGCCGTCTGATCCACTCCAGACGTACATCACAATTCTCCATCCAACTATTTGGTTAGACTCCACATGTTGTTAATGTGTTCTTCTGATTATGAAAGCCCAAATGAACATCTTTTCTCGTATCATTCTCGCCCTTTTTGTCCATTTCTGTTTTTCTTCCCACAGGTCAGAGAATTGCGTTAGATGCCTTCGTTCCCTCGAACCTCTAGTGTTCCAAGCAACCAATTATAAATACATCTCAACCCTTGAATTGCGTTGATATTGTTGTTTTAGGTTTCGTCAAGGGTTGATATGTCTCCACTGTCTCTATGCAACACTGTTCTCATCTCATATCGCCTCGCTGATATATTGCCAAAGGTTAACAAAACAAACATCACACCTATTTTTGGGTTTTAATCATATTTGCTATAAATGCTTACTCTCAATATTATTTCTTCCAAAACAATCGCCTTGCTGATATATTCTTTACATCTATGTTTCATAAACTTTATCATGTTTTTAAACATTAAATTGCTTATTAAAAGTTATGCGGCAACACACAGGGTATCATCTTTATTATAAATTTGGGTGCACAAAATATAAAATCACTATTGGAGATGCTCTAATTAATTGAGTGGCAAAGAGGCATGCATAGGGAGTGAGTTGAATCTTTTGTTTTCGAATGTTGGCAGGAGAGCTGTCAAATTCATTGATCAAAAAAGGCACTACAAGAACACCCTCAAAGGAGGAATGCACCGCATAAAGGTGAGTGCCAAAAAAGAAGAAAGAAAAATAGACTACTCAGTTTATTGTGGAAAACCGGGCAAAAACCATAGCAGTACCTAGCTAGACTAGACCTAAAGCACCCCAATACATTCAAGGCACCAGAAAGTGAAAACCCCACAACACCCATTCAGGCAGTCGAATGCATGCGCTGCTACCAGAGTGCACACCGACAACTGCCATATTATACCGGGCTGCAACGCGCATATCCGCAAACCTCGAGGACACCGGAGAGGAACGATAGGTCCAAAAGTGTGAAAACCTATGCCCCTCCAATCCCATGAGGCTAGCTGACATAGCTCGCCCGACGCTACTTGCATGTGAAGGGTGCTCCTGCTGCTCTCATCGTCGACCAAACAACCAGCTCCAAACGGAAGCACCACCAAAGACTCCACGCTCACCAAAACGCTGCCCGCTCTAGGACCACAACACCACCACAAACTAAGTGCTCCATCAACAGATTTTGCTCCAAAGCAATGCTTCCAACAAAGTAATGACACCGTAGGTGCCACCATTGCATATGGTTTTCATCGGGAGGCAAGAGCATGGAGCAAGGAGAGGTGTCGGATCCCCTCGATGGTGCCTCCAACAAGGAAAATCACACCCCGAGAGCGTCATTCGCCATCCTCCCAGGTCGAAGTCGAGCATGACTTTCGTCGGGGAACTGAGCACCTATGCTGAGGACAACGTCTCCAACACACCACCACCAGACCGAAGCAGCAGGCGCCACTTGTTGCACCACACAGAACTAGCCGGAGCACCATCGTTGGTGCAGTCCCAGAGCAACCCGAAGGCCCTGCCAAGACCACACCACCGCAGACGACAATCCCGACTTGAAGCCACCTCGCAACCGTTAGCAACCAGTAGCCGACCGAGCTGCCTCCAGGGCCCCAGCCGCCAGGGCGCCAGATCCAGTCGGCAAGGGCCCGCCTGATCTGGCCACACCAAGCCAGGGGCCGCCCGCGTGG
>NC_057808.1:279398576-279399683 GCF_018294505.1 Triticum aestivum
CGTGAGGGCTACGCGTGCGACCGCGCCACCTTGGCCCCGCAAGCCGCCTGGGTCGCGCCCAACAACTCCACCGCGCAGCCAGAAGCGCGCGCGCAAGAGCTACCGGACGGGCGCGCGGCCAACTGCTGCGGGCGCGCAACGAATGGATCTGGGGCACACAGATCTCCTTGACGTGCTATGCTGCCATCCTCCTCACTGCACCGCACTGGCAAGGGCTAGCGCCCCGCCGCCGCCGCCTTCCTTTGGCGTCGGCCCGGACTTCGTCGGTGGGCGCCCTCTAGCAGTGCTGAGACGGGTGGGAGGGAGGGGGAGAAGGTGGCGGCGCTAGGGTTTCTCCCCCGTGTCGCTAGAGCAAGGCAACGCGGGGGCGCAGCGGAAGTGGACACCGTCTTAAAGACTAATTATATTACATCTGTTCCGAAATATAAGTCGCTGGGGAGTTTAGTTTACACTCCCCCAACGACTTATATATAGGAACGGTGGGAGTAGTTGTGAGCTGCCACGGGCGTGCAACGAATGGATCTAGGGCACGCAAATCTCCTTGACGTGCTATGCCGCCGTCCTCCTCACTGCACCGCACCGGCAAGGGCTAGCACCCCGCTGCCGCCTTCCTTTGGGGTCCCCCGGACTTCGCCGGTGGGTGCCCTCTGGCAGTGCTGAGACAGGTGGGAGGGAGGGGGAGAAGGTGGCGGCGCTAGGGTTTCTCCCCCGTGTCGCTAGAGCAAGGCAACGCAGGGGCGCAGCGGGAGTGGACACCGTCTTAAAGACTAATTGTATTACATCTGTTCCGAAATATAAGTCGCTGGGGAGTTTAGTTTACACTCCCCCAACAACTTATATTTAGGAATGGAGGGAGTAGTGTGAGCTGAATCTTAGGCCAACTCTTAACGCACGACCCCAAATAGTCCGGCCGCGTCCGTTTGGGGGTAAACGGACAGAACAGGCGGCCCAACGCGCAGGAGCAAACGGACAATGTCCGTTTTTGGTCCGCTTTCGACCCATTCCCGGCCCAACTTTGAGCCATTTTGCGGCTGAACGAACACGTGCGGACGGGCGCGGCGTGTGCCCTAGTCCCCCTGGCCTGTCCTTCGGGGACACAAGCATTTT